>NC_041388.1:361693863-361748480 GCF_002162155.2 Triticum dicoccoides
AGCGCTGGCGTTGCCTCTGGATGAACAGGACCCCGTTGTGTGGAGGTCTGGATGAACATTAGACGATGGAGGGGTGCCTGTGGAGGGGTGGTTGAACAGGACCCCGTGGTGTGGAGGACTGGATGAACAGTAGATGGTGGAGGGGTGGTTGAACAATAGCCGGTGGAGTAGCGCGCGGTGGAGGCTGGATGAACAGGAGCCCGTGGAGGCTGGAGGAGGTCGACGGTGGAGATGAACAGTATCTCGTGGAGCCCCGTTTTGCGGTACGCCACACCACTCCCGATGAACAGGACCCCCGTTTCGATCGTAGGAGGTCCGTTTCGTCCATTTTGTGGTACGCCACACCCCTACCGATCAACAAGACCCCCGTTTCGACCGTAGGAGGTCTGTTTCCTCCGTTTTGCGGTACGCCACACCCCTCCCGATCAACAGGACCCCCGTTTCGACTGTAGGAGGTCTGTTTCATCCGTTTTGCGGCACGCCAGACCCCTCCCGATGAACAGGATCCTGTTTCAAACGTGGCCGGTCGAACACAAGGCCGTTTCCTCCGTTCTGCGGTACGCCAGGCCTCGTTTCCATCGCCTGTTCCGTCCAAGCCCTCCTGATGAACACGACCACGCATTCCGTTCCGACCCAGCCGGTTGGCTCCCACGCGTTCCGTTGCCTCCCGATGAACACGACGCATTCCGTTGCCTCCCCATGAACATGACGCATTCCATTGCCTCCCGATGAACACGACGACGACGTTGCTTCTTCATTCCGACCCAGCCATGTCAACGAGCCCTCGTCGTACGTATGCGCGAGTAGGCGTTCGAGACCCTGCCCGTATGTACACATACGTGGCCGTATTTTCTTTCTTGCACCCTGGCCGCTGTACGAACGTGTACATGCTACGTGCGCGCCTCTACTCTGCAGCTCAATTGGCGGAGCTCTATACCTCTTGAATTGTCTCTCTGCACGATATTCCACAGGTGATCTCTTCAGACCGTGGCAGCATCTTTACCTCCAAGTTTTGGGATTCTTTTCAGAAGGCCATGGGCACCAACATCCGCTTCAGCACAGCTTTCCATCCTCAAACCAGCGGTCAAGTCGAGCGTGTCAATCAGATTCTTGAAGATATGCTCAGGGCTTGTGTGATCTCCTTCGGCATGAAGTGGGAGGATTCTCTTCCATATGCTGAATTCTCCTACAACAACAGTTTTCAAGCAAGTTCGGGCAAGGCCCCATTTGAAATTCTGTATGGCAGGAAGTGCCGTACCCCTCTCAACTGGTCCGAAACTAGTGAACGTCAGCTTTTGGGAAATGACTTAATCACAGAGGCAGAGGAAATGTGCAAAGTCATTTGAGACAACCTCAAAGCAGCCCAATCCCGCCAGAAGAGCTATTATGATAGTAAGCACCGTGATCTGGCTTTCAAGATCGAAGATCATGTTTACCTCCGCGTCTCTCCAATAAAAGGTACTCGTCGCTTCGGTATCAAAGGGAAGCTTGCCCCTAGATACGTGGGACCTTTCAAGATCGTCAGCAAGAGAGGCGATCTCGCCTATCAACTCGAGCTTCCTTCAAACTTTGCAAATGTTCATGACGTGTTCCATGTCTCTCAGCTCCGAAAGTGCTTCAAGACTCCTGACCGCACCGTCAACTTCGAGGACATTGAGCTCCAAGAAGATCTCTCTTATCGTGAGCACCCTGTTGCTATTCTTGAAGAGACTGAACGCAAGAGTCGCAACAAGTCAATCAAATTCCTCAAAGTCAAGTGGTCACACCATTCCGACCGTGAAGCTACCTGGGAATGCGAGGATCACCTCCGTTCTGAGTACCCGGCGTTCTTTCAGTCCTAGATCTCAGGACGAGATCCTTTCGTAGTGGTGGAGTGTTGTAACACCCCGGATATGATTTTCCCAATATGTACTCCAACTCTTGCTGTTTCCGGCGTTAAGCTATTTTATTTTCTCGGGTTCGGGTTTTTGTCTCCGTGTGTTGTTGTCGTTGTCATGCATCTCATATCATGTCATCATGTGCATTGCATTTGCATACGTGTTCATCTCATGGATTCGAGCATTTTCCTCGTTGTCCGTTTTGCACGGCGCTCCGTTCTCCTCCGGTGGTCATTTCTACCTTTTTTCGGGTGTGGGGATTAAACATTTCCGGATTGGACCGAGACTTGCCAAGCGGCCTTGCTTTACTACCGGTAGACCGCCTGTCAAGTTTCGTACCATTTGGACTTCGTTTGATGCTCCAACGGTTAACCGAGGGACCAAGAAGGCCTCGTGTGTGTTGCAGCCCAACACCCCTCCAAGTTGGCCCAAAAACCCACCAAAACCCTCTCCATCATCTAGAGCGTTCGATCGCGATCACATGGCCAAAAACCGCACCTCATTTGGACTCTCCTAGCCCCTCCTACCTATAAATTTAGCTCCTTCCCGAAATTTTTGGATCATTCTACCCTAAGCCTAGGAAACCCGCTCCTCTGTTGCGCCGGACATGTCCGCCCTTGGCCGGACAACCGCCGCCGCCGGCCGGAGCCACTGAGAAGGCGCCACGTGTCCCACCCAGCGCCCGTCTCCGCCGCGGCCCGGGAAGCCCGGATTGGGCCCCCGCGAGCCCGAAGCCGCCGCCTAGCTCCTCGCCGCGCTGCCCTTCGTCCGCCGCGCCGGCGAGCACCGCCCGCACCGCCCGACCTTCCTCGCCGGCCGCCGCGCTACCCCGCCGCCGCAGCGAGCTCGCCGGCAACCTCACCGCGCCGCCCGCGCCGGCGACCTTCCTCTCCGCCGCCCGACGACCGCCGGCGCCGCCTCCGTTCATCTCCGGCACGGATCCAACTCCGGCGACCTCGAGCTCCGACTCCGGCCATCCTCGTAAACCGCGCCCGGCCGGATCTAGATCTGGGATTTGTCTCGGGTTGACTTTTTGCCCGAAACCCTAATTATTTTGGCTATGTTCATCGCATCGTAACTTTGCATCCGTAGCTCCGTTTTGGGCATTTAGCATATCAAAATGTTCGTCTCAGAGAGCACATCATTTCATCTCATTGCATCATTTTCATTTGAGTTCATCTTGATTCCCGAAATACTGTTGGAAGAGTGATATTTGAGATAGTTGTCAGATCTGCTGCTCCAATTAGATATTTGTCATTTTTGTCATGATTATTGTGTGCATGATATGCCCCTGAGCTCATATGTTTTGTTATATGTTTTGCCATCTATCCAGAGGTGCAACCCATGTATTTTTGTGATGTGTGTGGTGACTAGCACAAGCTTGCAAAGTGGTGCATTCGTTAATGCTGATTTCAGAGACTTAGCATTTCCACTAAGTCCTTGATCTGTTTATCTCAATATGCCATATGTTCATGTTGTTTCCTAGTAATCCGTGCCTCTTTTTAGGATGATCAGTAAGGATTTTTTGTTAATCTTGTGGTGCTCTATCCATCCATGTCTTTGTTTGCAATTATGGAGCACCCTAGCTTGAGTCAATCGGGCTCTACTTTTGCTATTTCGTGAATCTGGGCAGATTGTCTACTTGTTAGTGATTTTGCCGAGGATGTTCTAGATGATCCGTGCATGCTATGTAATTGTTCTTCGCATGTCTAGATTGTATAATGTGTATTCTTGATGGGTGTATGCTTAGATTGTCATGACTTGCTCTGTAGTTAGTGCATCGAGCTCGTAAACATGCCTACTTGATATCTGTTTTGCATGCTCCAGTTTTTCACCAAGTCTGTGATCTGATTATGTTTTTGCCATGTTCACATGCTTGCAAATGTATTTTCTGATCCCTTTTGGCTCAAGGTCACTAAGGGACTTTTGTTAATATCTTTGAGTATCTCCATGCCATGCTTTACCTTGCCATGTTCAGGTCCTGTAGCATATAGTTTTCATGCTCCAAAGAGTGCTATCTGATCTGAAATTCCAGACAAGTGTTAATTTCACTAAGTCTGAAATCTGTTTACCAAATGCACTTTTGCCATGCTTGTTTGAACCTGTTAATGGATGAATTGGCCGTAGCTTAGTGCTAGTCTTTTGTCATGTATTTTGATGCCATGTTTGGGTGCTGTAGCATGTTCATCTTGTTGCATTTAGATGGCTACTTGCTGTAAATCGCAGAACATGGTCATATTTGAATTGCTTGCCATTTCCAAACTGAACTCCGATTCCGGCGTTCTTTATATCGTTTTCAAGAGATTTCATCTCACCTTTCTAGTGGCACACTTGGATTTCCAAGTTGAGGCCAGGTTCATTCGTTCCTTGTCAAATCTTGCATATGCATCACATATCGCATCCCACATAGCATACCATGTTTGCATCATATTGTTTGAGCTTTGCACGTGGTTGATTGTGTCCTTGTTGCTTGTTTGTCTTGTTTGGGTAGAGCCGGGAGGCGAGTTCGCTAGCGAGGAGCCCGTTGAGTTTGCTTTCGAGGATCCAGTCAACTCTGACAACTTTGCAGGCAAGATGATCATACCCTCGAAATCACTACTATCTTTGCTTTGCTAGATGCTCGCTCTTTTGCTATGCCTATGCTATGATGCCTACCACTCGCTTATCATGCCTCCCAAATTGCCATGTCAAACCTCTAACCCACCATGTCCTAGCAAACCGTTAATTGGCTATGTTACCGCTTTGCTCAGCCCCTCTTATAGCGTTGCTAGTTGCAGGTGAAGATTGGAGACCGTTCCTTGTTGGAACATTATTTACTTGTTGGGATATCATTATATTGCCTTGTTATCTTAATTCATCTATATACTTGGTAAAGGGTGGAAGGCTCAGCCTCTCGCCTAGTGTTTTGTTCCACTCTTGTCGCCCTAGTTTCCGTCATATCGGTGTTATGTTCCCGGATTTTGCGTTCCTTACGCGGTTGGGTTATAATGGGAACCCCTTGATAGTTCACCTTGATTAAAGCTTTTCCAGCAATGTCCAACCTTGTTTTTACCATTTGCCACCTAGCCTCTTATCCCTTGGGTTTCCGGAGCCCGAGGGTCATCTTATTTAAACCCCCCCGGGTCAGTGCTCCTCTGAGTGTTGGTCCAAACCAGGCAGCCTGCGGGGCCACCTCGGGGAAACTCGAGGGTTGGTTTTACTCGTAGCTTGACCTATCTGAGTGTGCCCTGAGAACGAGATATGTGCAGCTCCTATCGGGATTTGTCGGCACATTCGGGCGGTGTTGCTGGATTTGTTTTTAACTTGTCGAAGTGTCTTGAAGAACCGGGATACCGAGTCTGATCGGAACGTCTCGGGAGGAGGTCTATTCCTTCGTTGACCATGAGAGCTTGTCATGGGCTAAGTTGGGACTCCCCTGCAGGGATTTGAACTTTCGAAAGCCGTGCCCGCGGTTATGGGCAGATGGGAATTTGTTAATGTCCGGTTGTAGATAACTTGAACCTTAACTTAATTAAAATGAATCAACTATGTGAGTTACCGTGATGGTCTCTTCTCGGCGGAGTCCGGGAAGTGAACACGGTGTTGGAGTAATGCTTGCCGCAGGATGCCCTCTAGTTACTCGCTCACGCTTTGCCTCCTCTTCTCGCTCTCTTTTGCGAACATGATAGCCACCATACATGCTAGTCGCTTGCTGCAGCTCCACATATTTACCTTGCCTTACCTATGAGCTTAAATAGTCTTGATCGCGAGGGTGCGAGATTGCCGAGTCCCTGTGGCTCACAAATTAGTTCCAAACCAGATGCAGGGCCTGATGATTCCGTTCCAGATGACGCGCTTGAGCTCGAGTGGGAGTTCGACGAGGACTCATGCCGATACTACGTGTCTTTCCCTGATGATCAGTAGTGGTGCCCAGTTGGGGTGATCGGGACCGTGTCGCATGTTGGGTTATCTTTTATTTTGGCGCCGTAGTCGGGCCATGAGTGTTTGAATGTTGTAATGCTATTTATGTACGTTGATTGACGTGGCGAGTGTAAGCCAACTATGTATCTCCCCTTTTATTATCTATATTACATGGGATGTTGTGAAGATTGCCTAATTTGCGACATTGTTTTCAATGCGGTTATGCCTCTAAGTCGTGCCTCGACACGTGGGAGCTATAGCCGCATCGAGGGCGTTACAAGTTGGTAATCAGAGCCTTCCCCGGCCTTAGGAGCCCCCATTGCTTGATCATTTTTAGCAGCCGTTGTTGAGTCTAGAAAAATGTTTTGAGTCATTTAGGAATTATATATCGGAGAGTTTAGGAATTCTTTTTACTTCCCAGTCTCCTCATCGCTCTGGTAAGGCATCCTGATGTAGAGTTTTGACTCTTCTCTTCTCAAATTTCACTAAAAAAAATTTAGGATCACACGGGTATATTGGAATAGTTCCGATGGTTTTGTGACGAGAACATTGTTCTTGGTGCCTCCTGTCTTTAGGGGTTGTGGCAGTGTCCCGGGGAGTTGAGCTTCGAGGTGTTGTCGTCACAATTTTATTGTTGCTCTATCCATCCATGTCTTTGTTTGCAATTATGGAGCACCCTAGCTTGAGTCAATCGAGCTCTACTTTTGCTATTTCGTGAATCTGGGCAGATTGTCTACTTGTTAGCGATTTTGCTGAGGATGTTGTAGATGATCCGTGCATGCTATGTTATTGTTCTTGCCATGTCTAGCTTGTATAATGTGTATTCTTGATGGGTGTATGCTTCGATTGTCATGACTTGCTCTGTAGTTAGTGCATCGAGCTCGTAAACATGCCTACTTGATATTTGTTTTGCATGCTCCAGTTTTTCACCAAGTCTGTGATCTGATTATGTTTTTTCCATGTTCACATGCTTACAAATGTATTTTCTGATCCCTTTTGGCTCAAGGTCACTAAGGGACTTTTGTTAAGCTCTTTGAGTATCTCCATGCCATGCTTTACCTTGCCATGTTCAGGTCCTGTAGAGTATAGTTTTCATGCTCCAAAGAGTGCTATCTGATCTGAAATTCCAGACAAGTGTTAATTTCACTAAGTCTGAAATCTTTTTACCAAATGCATTTTTGCCATGCTTGTTTGAACCTGTTAATGGATGAATTGGCCGTAGCTCAGTGCTAGTCTTTTGTTAAGCATCATTTATGGATCCCTGACATGTATTTTGATGCCATATTTGGGTGCTGTAGCATGTTCATCTTGTTGCATTTAGATGGCTACTTGCTGTAAATCGCAGAACGTGGTCATATTTGAATTGCTTGCCATTTCCAAACCGTAACTCCGATTCCGGCGTTCTTTATATCGTTTTCAAGCGATTTCATCTCACCTTTCTAGTGGCACACTTGGATTTCCATGTTGATGCTAGGTCCATTCATTCCTTGTCAAATCTTGCATATGCATCACATATCGCATCCCGCATAGCATACCATGTTTGCATCATATTGTTTGAGCTTTGCACGTGGTTGATTGTGTCCTTGTTGCTTGTTTGTCTTGTTTGGGTAGAGCCGGGAGACGAGTTTGCTAACGAGGAGCCCGTTGAGTTTGCTTTCGAGGATCCAGTCAACTCTGACAACTTTGCAGGCAAGATGATCATACCCTCGAAATCACTACTATCTTTGCTTTGCTAGATGCTCGCTCTTTTCCTATGCCTATGCTACGATGCCTACCACTCGCTTATCATGCCTCCCAAATTGCCATGTCAAACCTCTAACCCACCATGTCCTAGCAAACCGTTGATTGGCTATGTTACCGCTTTGCTCAGCCCCTCTTATAGCATTGCTAGTTGCAGGTGAAGATTGGAGACCGTTCCTTGTTGGAACATTATTTACTTGTTGGGATATCATTATATTGCCTTGTTATCTTAATTCATCTATATACCTGGTAAAGGGTGGAAGGCTCGGCCTCTCGCCAAGTGTTTTGTTCCACTCTTGCCACCCTAGTTTCCATCATATCGGTGTTATGTTCCCGGATTTTGCGTTCCTTACGCGGTTGGGTTATAATGGGAACCCCTTGATAGTTCGCCTTGATTAAAGCTTTTCCAGCAATGCCCAACCTTGGTTTTACCATTTGCCACCTAGCCTCTTTTCCCTTGGGTTTCCGGAGCCCGAGGGTCATCTTATTTAAACACCCCCGGCCCATTGCTCCTCTGAATGTTGGTCCGAACCAGGCAGCCTGCGGGGCCACCTCAGGGAAACTCGAGGGTTGGTTTTACTCATAGCTTGACCTATCTGAGTGTGCCCTGAGAACGAGATATGTGCAGCTCCTATCGGGATTTGTCGGCACATTCGGGCGGTGTTGCTGGATTTGTTTTTAACTTGTTGAAGTGTCTTGAAGAACCGGGATACTGAGTCTGATCGAAACATCTCGGGAGGAAATCTATTCCTTCGTTGACCGTGAGAGCTTGTCATGGGCTAAGTTGGGTCTCCACTGCAGGGATTTGAACTTTCGAAAGCCGCGCCCGCGGTTATGAGCAGATGGGAATTTGTTAATGTCCGGTTGTAGATAACTTGAACCTTAACTTAATTAAAATGAATCAACTATGTGAGTTACCGTGATGGTCTCTTCTCGGCGGAGTCCGGGAAGTGAACACGGTGTTGGAGTAATGCTTGCCGCAGGATGCCCTCTAGTTACTCGCTCACGCTTTGCCTCCTCTTCTCGCTCTCTTTTGCGAACAGGATAGCCACCATACATGCTAGTCGCTTGCTGCAGCTCCACATATTTACCTTGCCTTACCTATGAGCTTAAATAGTCTTGATCGCGAGGGTGCGAGATTGCCGAGTCCCTGTGGCTCACAAATTAGTTCCAAACCAGATGCAGGGCCTGATGATTCCGTTCCAGATGACGCGCTTGAGCTCAAGTGGGAGTTCGACGAGGACTCACGCTGATACTACGTGTCTTTCCCTGATGATCAGTAGTGGTGCCCAGTTGGGGTGATCGGGACCGTGTCGCATGTTGGGTTATCTTTTATTTTGGCGCAGTAGTCAGGCCATGAGTGTTTGAATGTTGTAATGCTATTTATGTACTTTGATTGATGTGGCGAGTGTAAGCCAACTATGTATCTCCCCTTTTATTATCTATATTACATGGGATGTTGTGAAGATTGCCTAATTTGTGACATTGCTTTCAATGCGGTTATGCCTCTAAGTCGTGCCTCGACACGTGGGAGCTATAGCCGCATCGAGGGCGTTATAGCCCGAGACCATCTGCTTTAATTTACAATCGTCGGTTTTACAAGCGGTTTTGGTTGGAAAACGACGATCCAATCACGGCCTAATATCATTAGTTGGTCGAAAGATCATATGGTTTCACGTCTAACCTACCCGACTTACCGTATAGGCTATGAATGAAACATCAGACGATGAACTTCTTAAGCACGAAAACAATAGAAGAGGATGATCTTCTTAACAAGCAAATCACTGGCATTAGATCGACATGCAAAACAATACGAAGCATTATTCTTAGGAGGCATGGTGAACAGCTCGTGATGCCGCATGCCACAACATTCCAAGCTCAACTTTGCAATCAAACACAAGGCCTGGCATTACATAGACAATATTTAGAACAAACTCTTAACACAGGAATATCTCAGCAGAGTAACTATTTACTTGTAAACTGAACACAGGAATAGGAAAAAACACTTGACGCTGCTAACAGCAAGGGCGTCCCACTCAAAAATATCAAATGCATGTCTTCTGGCTAACATCAATGAGCAAATTTTGACAAGGTTTTCCAATTCCAATATATTAAACTAACGTCTTCTTGCTAACATCAATGATTAAACTTTGACAAGCTTTTCCCATACCAAATATGTAATGCCTATGATCGTGGAGTCCTGTCATAGCTTCTTGTACTTGTTTGGGCACTTTTTGCCCAGGGCAGTCCACGTGTTCTTAAATTGCCGATGGTCTCTGCAGACTAGTCATGTCACCGGTGTCTAATAATACTCTGTAAAGCTTCTCGGTCATTCCTTCTGTAATGTAGCGCAAATAGTGACTGCTTCTTTCTGCAAAGTGGAACGACCAACTAGACCCAGTAATGCAGCAGTTTGCCTTACACATCGAAGTCGGAATAAAACCGAGCTTTAATTTTGATATCCCTGTAAGCAACAATAGGTATAAGGGAAACAATTACTGAGAAATAACGGTTGATGACTTGTACTCCCAGAAGAAAAGCATCTACTAATCTACTTTATCTTAATGGGAAACGAAGCAGGAGAGTAGCAATTCTACATCAGTGTGATTCATTCATATTGACTGAGACATTATCTTAACAATGCCTTATTTCAACATGTATAAAAACGACAAAGCAGAAAAGTACCATTCCTAAAACAATGCAACTGATTCATTTTAACAAAGACATTATCTTAACAATACCTTGGTTAAACATGTAGAAAGAACTACAAAGCAGGATAGTACCATTCCTAACAAGTGTTGCAGTTTTGAACTAAGATTTAGTAGTTAATTAATTCTGAGAGTGGCATTGCTTAATTTTACCAGCGGCATTAGATTAACGAAAAGCATAAACAGTTCCAGGGGAGAGTGGGCGCAACAACAGTATGTGCTTCCATCTACTTATAAAGGGGGTGATGCAGAGTTTGTTGTAACAAAGCAACAAGCATCATGTCTGGGTTGGTCCATTTTAGTTCACTACTTAATGGGAAAAGATAGCAATACAATAGCTTCAATTCAACATTTATTTAAAACAGTACCAATACAAGTAGCACAACATCTCAAAGCACACTACACAATCATGTGGATGAAGGCTTGTACTGACCTTTCATGAGACGGACAAGATAAAATACGAATCTGCCAACACGAATAGGAAATCCAATCTCGTTTTGTGCAGTTGCACTAAAATCAAGCGAAGTGTTTTGCGTAGCGAAGCAAAATGTCGCAATAGCAACAAGTTGAATAGATATCTCTTTAAACGAAGGCAAAAAAGGAATCAATTACTGGCTAAGAAAGGAGGATGAAACATGCGGCCACAAAAATGGTAATCCCGCCAATCCCTAACAAGTGTTGCAGTTTTGAAATAAGATTCAGTAGTTAATTCTGAGAGTGGCATCAATTACTGGTTTATAAAGGGGGTGATGCTGAATTTGTTGTAACAAAGCAAAAAGCATCATGTCGGGGTTGGTCCCATTTTTGTTCACTACTTAATGGGAAAAGACAGCAATACAATAGCTTCAATTCAACATTTATTTAAAATAGTACGAAAACAAGTAGCACAACATCTCAAAGCACAATGCACATCATGTGGTTGAGACCAAGATTTGAAACAACTCGCCACGAAGACTGCAAACAAATCTCGATCTCCTTTTGTGTAGTTCCACCAAAATTAAGCAAAGTCACCGGTGTGACATTCAAGTTGAACTGCACAAAACACTCTTAAAACATAAGTGTTTCGAGTAGCGAAGAAAAATGTCGCAATAGCAACAAGTTGAATCGATACCCCTGTTTTAACAGAGGCAAACAAGGAAACAATTACTTGCCGATAAAGGAGGATGAAAAAAACGGTGACAGAAAGAAGCATCTAACTTATCTTGGATGGAAAACAAAGTAGGACAGTAGCATTTCTAAAACGGTTGCATTGATTCATATCAATAGAGACATTCTATTGAAATAACATTCGTTAAAAAAATGTAATTTACTTTTAACAGTGGCGTTGCTTTAATTTTCCGGCGGCATTCTTAGATTAACAACAGCAAAATAGTTGTATGGGACATGCCAGCACCATGTGCATCCACATGTATAAATGGGTGATACAGAGTATGTAGCCAAGCAGCATATATGCGCTGGTCCCATATTTGTTCTCTTTGAACCTTCTTCATATGTGAGGGCAGCAAATCTAGTCCTGCACAAACTACCCGACCCTCCAGTTTCTTTCCCTTTTCAACAAAGAGATCGGGTCCTTACAGATGTGTGTACTGGGTTACCCCCTTTTTCCCTTTTTGACCTATAAAGCGGCTGGATAGCCAGTCTATACTACTTTCCGCCCCTCCTTTCCTCATTGAACCACGTCCTAGATTCTTGCTCCAGCCCACCACACCCTTCTTTCCTCTTTGGACCAAGACCTAGATTCGACTACAGATCAAAAAAGATCTACATGCAGCTAGAGCAACGACGGTTTCAAAGAAACTTATACGTTAGGGTCGTAGGGATGTGGCAAGGCGTGCGGCGGGAGGCCGGATCTGCCCACACTACGTATGGCAGCAAGGAAGAAGGGGTCGGTGGCCCTTCCGCACAGGCGCTGGGTGAAAGAGAATAGCGCAGCCGGCAGTGGATTGCCTCCCTCACCGAAGGCGATAGAGTGAACGCTGCACCTCCTCCCCTTCCCGGTGCGACGGGATACAGATGCCTCCTTCACCAGCTGTGAGGGGGGAGAGAGACAAGAGGCCAACGCAATCTTGTTTAGATCTGGTGAAGAGAGGGTGAGAGACTGTGAATATAGCAAACCCTAGCAAATGAACGCTGAGCCTCCAGCGTGTAACATATATGTAGTGCGGCGAGCGTGTGGAGAGTGCAAACCCTAGCGAACAAGCGCTGAGGCTCCCGCTTATATATATACTACTGTAGTATGGACTGAGCTCTGGTGCCTTCACTGCACCTGCTTTTGGCTGTATGATAGGTGAGCCAGCCACATTTTGGGCCCACCTGTCATAAATCCAAAGGCAGGTGCACTAAGTCTATGAAGCTTCGTCCATATAGTACTCTTGTGTATACGGCTAATATGTAGTGGAGTGGTTTTCTTATTCTCTCCATAACAATCGTTTTAAATTGTGTAAGTACGAAATGAAACTCTTTATTTAATGTACAGTGAAGAAAACTAGTACTACTTCCAATGAACTAACGATCCACGCCCACGCGTCCTGGTCGCGCTTCCTGTCCTTCACGTGTGGTACGCTACCCTCCCTTAAGTGAACAACCACACATGCGCCAAATTATCGGAAACGTGTGAGAGTGTGTGCAAATAAAGAATTTTAATTTCAATTATCGGAAAGGTTTGAGAGTATTACAAAGTTTGACTTCAGTCAAATCTAATATGCAGAGTAAATAAAAATGGAGGGCTGCTACGTCCATCCGGGTTTTTAGTCCACACCATTTTTTAAATCAAAGTTAATAGCTAGACAAATAAAATTACAGGGGAGCTGGAGACAAAGTTGTGAGAAGGCTTAGAAATCAATACAAAACTTATGCTCTTAGTACCAACGTTGATCCTTCTTCGAGGAAACATTTGGTTCATAGCCAATTGTGTGATAAAATTGCACCAACGTGAAAGACGACTACGTCTCCAACGCAACCAAGGTGAACTGCCGAAGCATATCATCTTTGTGCATAACAAGCAAAGAGCATTGATGGAAGACAGCTTGTTTTTCATTGAAAATCGATCAGCTTCACCAGCCGATGCAACCATGAGGCGCAACCATGAGCATCGATAGGTCATCGTGGTGATACATCATCCATTTGGCATCAAGTTTGAGTGAGGCACCTATGAAGTTCGACAAATCCTCATTGTGGTCTGTTTCTTCTCAGTAGTCAAGCTTGAGGAAGGAAGAACCACGTGGCAGAGGACAGTGATGCGGAACAACAATGGCCATCCAATTTTGTGCAGTTCCACTAAAATTGAGGAAGACATGCCCGGGTATGGAGGCACGCATCGCTGTTTCCAAAAATATAAAAAAGGGTTAGCAACGACATCTCAATTGTCAATAAGAATTAATGAAAAGTACACCAACAAACAGAAGCATCATAATTATCTTGATGGGAAATAAACCAGGATACTCGAGAAAAAAAGCATTTCTTCATTTAACCAGTGATAGTACTACCACCATATGGACAATGACCGCACAACCACCATGTACTTTTTGTCGAAACAACATGTATACCTCCATCGAGGCATAAATCAGGACAACTTTTCGAGTGGCATTTCCTCTATAATAGTACTAGTAGGTGATATTGGACCAGCCGACAAACCCTAGCTACTATGCATGGGGAGCTGGGCAGTAGTCGTATAGAAGAAAACCCGCACGCAACGACGTGGGGAGCTGGACCAGTACAAGAAGTTATACCTCAGGTGGGCGAGATGTCGTTTAGGCGGGCAAGCGGGATCTGCCCACACGACGGCAGTGAACAAGGGCGCGGAGGATCTTCGTCCGCGCCAGCGTCGGCTCCGAGAGGACGGTGCGCATCGACTTCCTCCGTCGCCGACGGCGACAACGTCAACGCTGCACCTCCTCACCTCCCGCAGCGGACGGGATTCGGTCGGATCTGTGACCACCGGTGAGGAGAGAGATAGAGTGGACACTGTCATCTTGTTTTGATATGGAGAGGGTGAGAGAGCGAAACGCGAGAAACTCCATCAAACAAGAGGCTATAATGGAGTAGGAAAATCTCTCCATAGCAGTGGTTTTAAATAGAATATGCGTGTTCCCTAAAAAAAGAAATGGAAACTGGCGGACAATTTTTTAAGGGTCTGTCTAGGACACATCTAGATGTGACATAGTTATGTCACATCTAAGTTGATGTCCACTCTGTTTGTGGTCTATTTTTTCCTAGTTTTTTTTGTTTCTTGTTGCTACATTATATACTTGTGGGAGCTTAGATGTGATATCCTTAAATAATATCTAGATGTGAATTAGACAAACTGATTTTCTAACATAACAAGAAAGAAAACTCGATCAAAAACACGCCCCCGCTTCCAGGTCGCGAGAGTCGTCGCACGCACACACACACATAGACATAGACATGCATATCCGTGTTTACGTAAAATTCCATTTCCATCTCCATCTCCAATCATATTTGTCCAACTGGCACATTATTTACGTTGTTAATTATATACGCAGCAATATTAACGTACAACATCTCTTGTTTGCGCACGTCTGGACCGCTGCCACGGCCGGTCCTGACCAACCCGAACCCTCTTCATCACCCGCGCGTGCTTCCCGCCCGAAACGGTCAGTGCCGCATTCATGCCCGGCCAGAGCGAACGCGACCTCTCACTGGCGCCAGGATTGAAGCGGCATGCCGGCCCAGAGAGCATCGCCCGCGCCGCTTCCGGGTGCACGCGGCTGTTCCGCGTTCAAAGGTCGCAATAGCCGGCTACAACATGCATGTAAAAAGTTCTTGGGAGTCCATGCTACAGCTAGCTATCCTCCCCCAACTCATCAATCTCTTCCCGTAGTGCTAGTACTCCATGGCGCGATCCATCGACAAGCAGGCGGGAAAGTTATCGTATACTCGGTTTGCGGTGAGTGGCATGCCGAGCGACCGCGTGGGGTCGAGCCATGGAGGAGGGTGAGATACGAACACGACAGATGTGATTTAAGAGTTGGTTTTGTTAGATGGCGCGATCCAACGAAACGAAACGTTGGTTTCTCTCCGTTTCCATTTTTTCTCCGGAAAAACGGAAACTTTCCACTCCATTTTAATTCCTATTCCAAGGTTGCCCCGTTACAACATTCCATCAAATACAAAGGAAAACTAACACGCATGCTGATGCATCTCAATGATTCACAGATCATAGCCAATATTTACTTCACAACTAAAGAAAAAAGTTGTGAGAGCGTGTACCAAAGAAAAACTATTGATGGGGTCACTACGACTTAAACCCTAAACCCTAAACATGATTTAATTTCCTGGCAAGGTAGAACCTGTCGAAGGAAAGACGGCTGACACCATCGGATCATACGATGCTTTTGTGCAGTTCCACTAAAATCGACCTGAGCATCCCTGATGGTAAAGATATTGAAGAAGTGTGATTAGAATAATAGTACTGGCACTAGTTCATGAGACATAAACTCATCACAAGTAGAAGCCGGTAGAAGTAGAGAAAGATCGACATGGAGATGGAGCTACGGCAGTGGAGCAAGCCGGCTTCAAAAGGAAGATGGACTACCTGGGACGTCGGGCTATAGCCAGAAGGGCGGTTGGGACGCGGCATCGGCCCATACCGCGGTGACCCCCCATTGGGACGCACCGACTGTGGGTTTTCTCCCTCGCCGACGTCGACCGCATCTACGCAGAACATTATTCCCTTCCCCCAGCTGCGGGATTAGGCCCGTCGTTCTATGCTTGTGAAGAGAGCAATCTAAGTAAGCAGGCTTGTAGCTTAGGCTCCTGCTAGTGTATATATAGTGGTTTTCTTTTTCTCTCCTTATCAACCATTTTATATTGCGTACGTGTCATTCAAGAGTGAAATGATGGTTGCTTCTTCCGACTAACTTACTGTCGGTGTCAAAACCGGCGGATCTCGGGTAGGGGGTCCTGAACTGTGCGTCTAAGGTGGATGGTAACAGGAGGCTAGGGACACAATGTTTACCCAGGTTCGGGCCCTCTTGATGGAGGTAAAACCCTACGTCCTGCTTGATTATTCTTGATAATATGAGTAGTACAAGAGTTGATCTACCATGAGATCAAAGACGCTAAACCCTAGAAGCTAGCCTATGGTATGATTGTATGTTGTCCTATGGACTAAAACCCTCCGGTTTATATAGACACCAGAGGGGGCTAGGGTTACACAAGGTCGGTTACAAAGGAGGAGATGTACATATCCGTATTGTCTAGCTTGCCTTCCACGCCAAGTAGAGTCCCATTCGGGCACGGGACAAAGTCTTCAATCTTGTATCTTCATAGTCCAATAGTTCGGCCAAAGGATATAGTCCGGCTGTCCGGAGACCCCCTAATCCAGGACTCCCTCAGTAGCCCCTGAACCAGGCTTCAATGACAATGAATCCGTGTTGGTGTACAAAAAGAGGGGTACACTTTTTGTACCCCTATAACTGTGCACGGGCAGTCTGAGCCACGGGCACCACCACATCAAGCAAGGCAAGGGAGGTGAGCCAGGGTAAGACCTAAGCTCAAGAGAACTAGAACAATGCCAAGGACAAGACCACGAAGAGCAAAGGGGACGAAGCGGACTCCCCCAGCAAGATCCTTGCCGGGAGACAGTTCTAGCAGCCCCGGCAAGACCCTTGCCGCAGCGACTCGTCCCACTCCTACGGAGAAAATCACCCTTGAGTCCACTGCCCCCAAAGGGCAAGGATTCGGGAGACATCCCTGTGGTGGCATGCAGATCTTTGTGAAGACATTCAAGATCAGATACGCACTAAGGAGACGACAACCCTTGGCGGGATCCCAGCCGAGGAAGACCACAAGGCCCCCGGCAAGCGCCTTGCCGGGGATGATAGCAGGCGCCTCGGCAAGACCCTTGCCGGGGCCCCGGCAAGGCCCTTACCGAGGACACCTGCAGGGCCACCATCAGGCCCATGCCGACTAAACCTCCACCGCGGTTCGCATGCAGCTGCCGACCCAACCAGCTGGGCAGGCACCTGCGTGGCGGCATGCAGATCTTTGTGAAGACCCACCACTGCGCCACCTCAGCTGCCTGCCTACCTACGTGGCATCGCAGGCGTCGCTGGCGAGGGTGCCTGCGACACAAGAAGGAGCGGCGATGGACGAGACAGGTTTCTCCCCCATCCCCGATAAAGCAAGGACACCTAAGCAAGACACCTTAAATGCGCCTTGTCATGTAATGCAAGGGATAACCTCGCATCACTGTACCCTTTCCACCTCCTGTGTGCCACTGTGGCAACCCCTTTTTCTATAAAAGGAGCCCCGAGGCGACCAGAGGAAGGATTCGGCTTTTTGGAGCTCCTCACGCCCCATAGCTAACTCAAGAAGACAGATAAACAATCCACCAAAGCAGGAGTAGGGTTTTACGCATCTTCGTGGCCCGAACCTGGATAAACGAACCGTGTGCTACCTGTTAGATCCGCTCTTCTCACGACCCCACGGCCCGCCAACCACAGTAGGGATTCTTGTGATCCCATAGGTGTCGTTCCCACCGACATCTCTGGCGCGCCAGGTAGGGGGCGCAGTTGTGAGAATCGGCTTTAGCAGTTAGTTCGGCGCTTCTTCATCATCATGGCGCCCAAGAATAAGACGACGGTGGCGGTTGGCCAGTCGAAAGCCGGACAGGCCGTCCCGACGCGGGCGAGCAGCGGACCGATCGCAGAAAGGACCCGGGGCCCTGCTCGCGAACACCAACACCATCCCAGTAGCCGGAGTTTGGGAAGCGGCGATGTTTGTGCGCCTGGTAACGGGCCACACGTCGCCAAATGCAAAGGCGGAGCCAAGCCCTTCGCGGGTGGAGCGGAGCCTTCCAGGGTCATCGCCGCCCCGCCCGAAGGCGACGCAAGGGCCTCCAAGACTCCCACGCCGGGGCCAACAACGCGCTCCTCCCAGGTAGCGCGCGACGAACGGCGTAATCACGCCGAAGATCCCGGGCGTCGCCGCGGGAAGAGCCCCGAGCGCCACTCCCGGGACGTAGAAGACCTGCCCACTCGCTGAGGCGCTGGTGAAAACGGCATGCGACCGCGGGGTCATGATAGAGCTCCTTCTGACATGGTCAGAAGTCAAAGCGCGTCGCGATCCGTGCAGGTTTCGCTGCCACCGACGCCAGCAGAGGCCCTAGCGCGGGCACAGTTGCTCCTCGATTTCCCTCCGGCTACGGGGAAATGATGAATGGAGAGCCACTATCCGAAGCCTTGTTGCGGTGGCCAACAAAGACGAACCAAGTCCGGTGAGGCCCCCGGGTCGACGCTCCGATGGAGTCCCGCGGACGAGTGGCGGAAAAGCTGGCGGCACCGCGACCATGGTGCATTCACCTCTTCCCCATCCGGTACCACGGACGTCGGCTCGTCGCGACATCGCGGGCGACGACATCTTCATAGCATCGTCTGACCCGCGGACCCACTGTGACCAGCGCCAAGTTCTTCGGGAGCGAGCCCATGAAGACGCTCGAACCACTATCGAGTGCCGGCGCGGAGCGCGCCACCAGTCAGACAGGCGAGCAGGGCCTGCTGTGAACCACCCGGCCCCGGAGAGCCCTGGAGGCCTACCTTACGAGGTAGGCTATCCGGCTTTTACCCGTGAGCTACGGCAGTTCCAGTGGCCCACTCACCGCACCTTCAAACCTGACGTTGGCAAAAAGTACAACGGCAAGACTCACCCGTCTGAGTTCCTCAGCATCTACACCATCACGATGCAAGCCGCCGGAGCCCGCGACGACAAGGTGCTTGCGAATTACTTTCCATTGGCTCTTAAACCCAACGCCATGTCGTGGTTGATGCACTTGCCGGTAGACTCTATTTCCTCCTGGTCGGATTTGTGCCATGAGTTTGTGGGCGCCTTTACTGGAGGTCACCAAGCCCATGGCCAAGCAAGCGACCTGCATGTCATTCCCCAAAAGGGAGGCGAGAGTCTGCGCAATTATATACAGAGGTTCAGCCGAGTATAGTACAATATCCCTGATGTTCACCCTGCCGCCATCATCAGCGCGTTCCATCAGAACATGCGTAACCGCAAGATGCGCAAAGAACTGGCAATGAACAAGGTGAAAGATGTGGCAGAACTCTATGTTCTTGCTGATAGATGTGCCCGAGCTAAAGAGGTAAGGAAGTACCCCGGCGAAGATGTCGGCGTGGAAACCGACTCCTCAGATGAGGATACTGCCGCCCCGGCGAAGAAAGGCCGGCGCCGCAACAGGAAGCGCAAAGGTAAGGTTGTGCTTGCCGTCGAGGGATCTGACGACGCCGGCTCTGCCAAGAAAACCAAGGCAGATGACCCTGGCAAGGAAATTGCCGGATGTGTCGCCTGCCGGGCCTTGGCGGCTGCCGAGAAGCCAGGAAACTCCGACAAGCAATACTGCAAGATCCATCGCACCAAAAGCCATGATCTCTAGAACTGCTGACAGGTTGAGCTCCTTGCTGAGAAGCAGAGGGCGGAATATGAGAGGCAGGACAAGGAGAAAGGCCAAGATGGTGCTGAGGGGTCCGGCAAGAAGTGTAACGGCCAGGCGGGCCATTGCGGCAAAGATAAACAGCAGGAGAGGCCCGTCCGGGGCCGTGACAAAAAGCCAGAAGACAATGATCACAAAGAGGATGATGAGTCTGGTGACCAAGAATTTCAGAAAGCTACAGAGGCCATGTGCGTCGATGGCAGCGCCTCGCTGCATACCTCTCACCGCCAGCTTAAAAAGTGGGCACGTGAGATTACAGTGGTGGAACCGTCGTTTGATTCCCAAAGGCCGCTGAAGTGGTCCAGCACACCTATCATTTTTGACACTGAGGATCACCCTGATCGCACTACTGCAGTGGGTTGCTTGCCATTGTTGGTTTCACCAACAATACACAACCTCAAGGTGACAAAGATGCTAGTCGATGGCGGGGCCGGTCTGAACTTAATCTCGCCTGCCGTGATCGAGAAATTGCAGATTCCTAATGAAGACCTCGAAGAGACGGGCACGTTTCAGGGGGTCAACCCAGGAAGAAGTCAACCAAAGGGAAAGTTCACGTTGCCCGTGACTTTTGGGAGTGATCTGAACTACAGGATAGAAAGGATTGTGTTCGATGTTGCCAAGATCCCCTTGCCTTACAACAGGATCCTTGGCCGCCCAGCGCTGGCCAAGTTCATGGCGGCGTCACATTACGCCTACAACACCCTGAAGATGTCGGGGCCTGTGATGATCATCACCGTCCCGTCAGACAAGAAGGATGCGCTAATTTGCGCTGACCAACTCTACCAACAAGCAGTTGCAGCAGACGCCATTGCTAAGGCGCTTGCTCCTGCCGCTGGAGCCCCGGGAAGGCGAAAGAAGAAGACCGGTGAGACCTCAGGCACCCACTTCGGCAAGCGCACCTCTTCGGAGTGTAGCGCTCCCGTCGAGGACGTGCCAGAGAGCTCCGCCGACAGAAACAAGAAGTCCAGGGCCACACCGCCGGGAACCAAGAAGGTTTCTATCAAGGAGGACGTCACGGGAGGAGCTTTTACCATAAGCTCCACCCTTGACGACAAATAGGAAGACGCGCTCGTCACCTTCCTGCGGGCGAATGTCGATGTGTTTGCATGGCAAGCATCCAACATCCCCGGCGTTCCCAGGGAGGTGATTGAGCACCACCTTGCTGTCTGTCCTCATGCGCGGCCCATCAAGCAGAAGGTCAGAAAGCAAGCTTTGGAACGACAAGAGTTCATCACAGAGGAGGTCTGGAAACTGGAAGTAGTGGGTTTGGTAAGAGGAGTGCTCCATCCAACGTGGTTGGCCAATCCGGTGGTAGTGCGCAAGGCAAATAGGAAGTGGAGGCTGTGTATTGATTACACAGATATTAATAAGGCTTGTCCCAAAGACCCCTTCCCCTTGCCGCACATCGACCAGATTGTTAACTCCACAGCTGGGTGTGATCTGTTGTCATTCCTCGATGCCTACTCCGGCTACCACCAGATCTTCATGAGAAGGGAAGATGAAGAGAAAACGGCATTCATCACCCCATGTGGTATGTATTGCTTTATACGGATGCCTTTCGGGTTGAAGAGTGCTGGTTCAACGTTTGCAAGGGCGGTCCAGATTGGTTTTGAACCCCAGCTCCATAGAAATATGGAAGCTTATATGGATGATATAGTGGTCAAAACCAAGAACAGGGCAACCCCCATATCAGATTTACAAGAAACATTTGCAAACCTACGCCAGATCAATCTCAAGCTGAACCCTAAGAAGTGCGTATTCGGCGTCCCGTCTGGCAAGCTTCTCGGGTTCTTTGTGTCACAACGTGGGATAGAGGCCAATCCGGACAAGATCAAAGCTATAGAGCAGATTGAAGCGCCCAAGCGAGTCAAGGATGTGCGTCGGCTTGATGGTTGCATTGCCGCCATGAGCAGGTTCATTTCCATGTCCGCCGAGCGCACCCTTCCCTTTTTCAAGATTTTGAAAAAGGCGGGCCTGATGGAGTGGACGCCAGAAGCCGAAGCAGCATTGCAAGATTTGAAGAGGTACCTCTCCTCCGCGCCAATACTAGTTGCGCCTAGGCCACAGGAACCGTTGCTGCTGTACCTGGCGGCAACGAACCAGGTGGTCAGTGCCGCACTAGTGGCGCAAAGAGAAATTGATGATGAGGTAATAGCAGCGACGGAACCCGATGCCATCGATGCCGAGACGACACAGCCAATTGAAGTGCCGCCGAAGAAGAAAATGATGCAGCACCCGGCCTACTTTGTTAGTTCCCTCCTGCAGGGGCTAGATCGAGGTACTCCGATGTGTAGAAACTACTCTTTGGCCTTCTTATGGCCTCGAGGAAGCTGCGTCACTACTTCCAGGCGCACGAAATCACTGTCGTCACTCGCCTCCCTCTGCAACGGATATTGCACAATCCAGACGCAACGAGAAGGATCGTAGAGTGGGCACTGGAACTGTCCAGCTTTGGCCTCAAGTTTGAGAGTACCTCGACGATTCAAATCCGAGTCCTAGCGGAGTTCGTTGCAGAATGGACCGCGACGCCTGACGAAGAAACCCAAGAGACTGCTCTCCCCGGCAAGGAGGCAAGTTGCGACTGAATCATGTACTTTGATGGAGCTTTCTCCTTACAGGGCGCCGGGGCTGGCGTACTTCTTGTCGCGCCCACCGGAGAGCACCTCAAGTACGTGATCCAGATGCACTTCCCCAGGGAGGTGTCAACAAACAATACGACTGAGTACGAAGGGCTGCTTGCCGGTGTTAGGATCGCGGCGGACCTTGGAATCAAGAAACTCGTCGTCAGAGGCGACTTGCAACTTGTCGTCAAGCAAGTCAACAAGGATTACTAGAGCCCGTTGATGAAGGCCTACATCGATGAAGTGAGAAAGCTGGAAGAGCGTTTTGACGGTATATAGGCAGAATACGTTCCCCGAGCGGAGAATGATATCGCCGATTACCTGTCAAAATGCGCTGCCCTCAAGCTACCTGTGGAACCAGGTACCTTTGTGCTTCGGCTAACGCAGCCATCCGTTGATCCATCAACAGAGCAGAACAAGAGGAGAAAATCAGGGCCCGGCAAGTACTTCCCCGCCGAGCTCCCCAAAGCCGCCGACAAGGATGTTGCCGGAGACACTAAGCCCGCCACAAGACGGCTAGCTCCGACAGAGCATCAAGCTCTTGCCGTCGAGACAGCCGCTCCTGTAGCGGAGGAAATGCCTTTAGTCCTCGCCGTCGAGCCCCAGGCTCTAGCGTGGGCACAGCATACCGTCCAATTCTTCCAAACAGGGGAACTTCCTGAGGAGCAGGAAGAAGCGGAAAAAGTAGCCCGTCGCTCTACTATGTACCAGTTCGTCGATGACGTCCTATATAGAAAGAGGCCGAACGGCGTGAAATTGAAGTGTATCCCTCGAGAGGAAGGACTGGGGCTGTTGGCGGAGATACATGGAGGCATATGGGGATCCCTCATCGGGTCAAGGGCCCTTGCCAGCAAAGCATTTCAGCAAGGTTTCTTCTAGCCCACCGCCCTCCAGGATGCGACGGCACTAGTCACCAGGTGTGAAGCGTGTCAGTTCCATTCAAAGAAGCTTCATCAGCCAGCTCAAGCCCTTCAAACCATTCCTCTCTCCTGGCCTTTCTCGGTCTGGGGGCTCGACATACTGGGCCCTTCCCCCCGCGCTGCCGGGGGCTTTGAGTACTTGTACGTTGCAATCGACAAGTTCACAAAGTGGCCAGAAGTGGAAGCAGTGAGGAAGGTCATAGCACAGTCAGCCGTCAAGTTCTTCAAAGGACTGGTGTGCCATTTTGGTGTACCCAATAGGGTTATCACCGACAATGGCACGCAGTTCACAAGCCACACCTTCATGCAATATATTCAAGACCTCGGCAGCAAGGTCTGTTTCGCTTCCGTTGCTCACCCACAAAGCAATGGTCAAGCTGAGAGGGCAAATGCTGAAGTACTACGAGGCCTGAGGACAAAGACCTTTGACAGAGTGCGCAAGAGTGGAAGGCGCTGGATTGATGAATTGCCGACGGTTCTTTGGTCAATCAGAACGACACCAAATCGAGCCACCGGCCTGACACCCTTTGACCTGGTATACGGGGCAGAAGCAGTTCTCCCCACGGAACTCATATACGGGTCTCGAGTACTCGCTTATGACGAGCTTGAGCAAGAGCAATTGCGGCAAGATGATGCAACGCTCCTTGAGGAAGATCGTCTTCGGGCGGCTGTGAGAGCAGCTTGCTACCAGCAAGCCTTGCGCCGCTACCATAGCCGCAAGGTTCATGCTTGAAGCTTTGAGGAAGGCGACCTTGTTCTTCGGTGCGTTCAATCGGCCAAGAATTCAAACAAGTTGACGCCAAAGTGGGAAGGCATTTATCGGGTAATACGAGTCACCAGGCCCGGCACAGTCCGCCTGGAGACCGAAGATGCCGTTCCGGTGAGTAACTCCTGGAACATTGAGCATCTTCGCAAGTTTTACCTGTGAGGCGCGGCTTGCCGGGCCCCCCGGCAAGCCACCTTTTGTACGAGCCTTGCCGATGACGCATGTAACCCTCTGTACAAAGCCAGGCGCAGACCCTGAGCATAAAAAAAATGAAGCGCTGGTGCCCTAAGTTATAGCATGCATGCTAGGCCGAGTCTCGTCCTTGGTTAGGGTTGATAGTGCTTAGCAGCGACTAACCCCTAGCTTAGAGGTGGAGTGTGCGTCTCTTTGTCTTTCTTTTGTCTTCTTTGGTTCACAGGACACACAGATATCCGTGCCGAACCACTTGGGGAGAAAAAAAAGAGGAACAGACCAACATCTAGCCCCCGGCAAGCCAGTATTGCCGGGGGCTGCAAGAGCAAAGATTCACCCACGGCGAACCAGGGTTGCCGGGGACTGCAGCTTCAGATAAGTTCTTCATCCCTTATCATGCATTCCATTATGGACTGAGGTATGTGAAACCTCGTTTTCCCCAAGCTACCGTGCTCCCCTAACTCTAGGCCCTAGGGCTCGTTCCTGGGGCCAAGTTGGGTCGTAGTCGCGGCAGCGGAAGGATGAAACAAGGAGCCTGAACCCGCCTCATCCCTGCCTCCGCCAAAGGCGTGAGGAAGGTCGAGTGAAGTGGGGAGATGGCATGGCCTATTGCCGGGCAAGGAAATGTTTATCTTGAAGATATCAAGGATTTACTCCTTGTCGTGGGTTCCACCCGCAAACAAATGACCCGGCAAGCATCCCTTTTTCATTAAAAAAACATTCCACTTAGGTACAGTCCATAGGGAATGAAAAACACGAATGATGGGATTACAAGTTTTAAATTCAGCAAAGGCCCGAAGGCTTACAAACTAAAAAGAGATAAGGTGCCCGTAATCTCTTTCTTGTCCCTCTCCTCAAGAGGCAGGTCAAGGAGGCGAAAAGGACAAAAGGAGCGCCTAGGCGAGCTACGGGTGGCAGAAGACACCAAGAGAACATCTTGGTGGCCGTCCAAAGGCCGGATGGTGATGGCGGCGCCGGAAGCAGAGCTCGAAGATGAGGCGGCAGGACGTCAGCTCGCGTAGAAGGCATCGGTGCCCGTGTACTCCGACTTGACGGCGTTGTCGCCCGCCCTCTTCCTCTTCCGCAGCCTCCCAACGCCAGCCGCCCAAGGAGACCACCCCGAGAAGTTCAGGGAGCCGGTGACGCGGATGATGGGGTCGCCGATGCCGCACGGAGCGGCACCCGACACCTAATCGGACCCGTCATCCTACCGCCTACTACCCTCGTCGTCGCTGCCGCTGTCCTCCTCATCACTCCCGCCCGAGGAGGAGTCTTCACTATCAGAAGAGCTCTCCACACAGCACCTTGCATGGGTCCCAAAGCACACGAAGACCTTGATGGAGAGAAGGCCACTCTCCATTAGCTTAAAATGGAGAGTGAGCCCCTCCGTCAAGCGGTGGATATGAGCAAACATCTTCCATCCCCGACAAAGATACATCACGTGAGGGGCGGGGAAGTCGACGCGGACCCGCGTGCCACTGATCCTGCAGCCCCTCAGGTGCAGCCGCAACAATTCCGGCGGATCCAGCTCCATCTCCCGCGCAAATGGAGTCGGGAGACGAAGGCGACGGTGCGGCGGCCGGTGCAGCCTGACGAAGAACTCGCAAGGGTCATCCCCAACATGGCCCTCCATTGGAGGAGGAGCTACTGGTGGAGCCGAGGCCGGCGCGCCGCCCCGTCCTCCTCTTCCCCGAGCGCCCCGGCCTCGTCCACGGCCTCGCCCCCTCCCCCTTCCCCTCGTGGATGGCTCTGCCACCGCAAGCGCAGGAGAAGGAGGGACGCGTTGTCGAGCGGCGACCCTCGCCGCCACTGTTGAAGGACCGGGATTCCCTCTCTCCATGACAGATGGAAGGGAGGAGCAGAAGCTGAAGGAAGAAGAAGAGGACGCCATCCTCCCCTCCCACTCTTTATAAAGTATCGGGGTTGGGGCTCGGCCGCCCCGCTCGGACAATCAAGATACGGAAGGCGCAGGGAGCCAGGACCGACCCGCCGCCCAAACCAGCGATAGCCCGGTTTCCCGCCTCCATCGTTTGCCACCCCAGGCGCATGGGAGACACGTGGCGGACGTGCAGAACCGAGGGGACGGCAAGCGCCTTGCCGGGGATGACAGCATGCGCCTCGGCAAGACCCTTGCCGGGGCCCCAGCAAGGCCCTTACCGAGGACACCTGCAGGGCCACCATCAGGCCCACGCCGAATAAACCTCCACCGCCATTCGCATGCAGCTGCCGACCCAACCAACTGGGCAGGAACCGGCGTGGCGGCATGCAGATCTTCATGAAGACCCACCACTGCACCACCTCAGCTGCCTGCCTACCTATGTGGCATCACAGGCGTCGCTGGCCAGGGCGCGTGTCGACACAAGAAGGAGTGGTGACGGACGAGACAGGTTTCTCCCCCGTCCTCGATAAAGCAAGGACACCTAAGCAAGACGCATTAAATGCACCTTGTCATGTAATGCGAGGGATAACCTCGCATCACTGTACCCTTTCCACCTCATGTGTGCCACTGTGGCAACCCCTTTTTCTATAAAAGGAGGCCCGAGGCGACCATAGGAAGGATTCGGCTTTTTGGAGCTCCTCACGCCCCATAGCTAACTCAAGAACACAGATATACAATCCACCAAAGCAGGAGTAGGGTTTTACGCCTCCTCGCCGCCGGAACCTGGATAAACAAACCGTGTGCTACCTGTTAGATCCGCTCTTCTCATGACCCCGCGCCCCGCCAACCACATTAGGGATTCTTGTGATCCCATAGGTGTCGTTCCTACCGACAATCCGGTGTGTAGTGTTGTCTTCGGCATTGCAAGGCGGGTTCCTCCTCTGAATACACCACAGAAGAGTTTGAATACAAGGATAGTGTCCGACCCTGCAAAACAAGTTCCACATACCACCGTAGAGAGAATAATATTTCCACAAATCTAATCTGCTGACACGTTTTGGCAGCATGACATCACACCACGGCCTGGTAATTATTTGAACCGTTTTTCTTTAACCAGCCCCACACATAACACAAGGCATTTCTTGACACGTCTTGTCAAAGCAGAGATCGTGTTCCCCTTATTACGGGATTCTCATCAATACGGACATGGGTAACCGAACCGCGCCATCAATTACGGCGCTTGGTGGACAAGCGAGTTTTACCAGGCTAGTGGAGGCGCATAGTTTAGTCCGCCCTTATAAAGGGATAAGATCTCACCTTTTTCTACCCACGCCTTCTTCCTCCTTGCTCATCCATTCTCGTGCACTCAAGCTCCAGTGCCCAAGTCCGCATCCTCCTCCTCAACTCTCTCCAAACATGTCCGGAGCGGGAGGCAAGTGGATGGCCTCCTCCATCACGGAGGGGCACATCAAAAAGTTACGCGGAGCCGGATACTTAGCCGCGGATATCGCGCACCGGCTGCCAGCCGTGGGGCAGGTCATCCCTACCCCAGAACCCCATGAGAGGGTGGCCTTCCTCCACCACTTCGTCAGTGGACTGGGGTTTCCCCTCCATCCATTTGTCCGCGGCCTCATGTTCTACTATGGGCTGGACTTTCATGATCTGGCCCCGAACTTCATCCTCAACATCTCGGCGTTCATCGTCGTGTGCAAGGCCTTCCTCCGCATCCGGCCCCACTTCGGCTTGTGGCTGAAGACCTTCAATATCAAGCCGAAGGTGGTGGGTGGCCAACAGGCGGAATGCGAGGGAGCCATGGTGGGCAAGATGCCCCACGTTACATGGCTCGAGGGCTCCTTCGTGGAGACCATAAAGGGGTGGCAGTCGAGGTGGTTCTACATCACCGATCGGGCGACACCAACTGGGCGGCGGCCCTCGAGTTTCGATACGGAATCCCCACGTGGCTCACTTCCTGGAAGGCGAAGGGCATGTCCTGGGGTTCATCGGTGGAGCTGGACGGACTCCAGAAATGTATCCGGAACATGACAAGCAATAAACTTAAGCTTGTCAACATAGTCCAAGTCATGCTCTTCCGCCGGATCCTCCTGTGTCAGCAACGGGATTTCAACTTATGGGAGTTCGACCCGACCCGGCACCAGACTCTAAGCGAGCTCTTCGACACGACGCACAAAGACGTCTGGAGGGTGTTGTTCAAGGGCGCTGAGGTCCCTCCCTCTCTCACCAAGGACCACGGGCTAAGCGTGAAGCACCCAGCGAATCCGGTAAGTTCTGTACATTTGGCAGGATATTTATTTCCCACAGCTTAACTCTGTGCGGGATCTGAGCTCTCATGCCTTTAACAGGACTGGGTGGAGGCATCGAAGCAGATCGACTGTCCGGCCCCTCTGCCCGAAGACACTGCGGGCGCTCTCCTGACGGAGATGCTAACTCCGGCTCCTTATAAGGTGCCGGAGAAGACCAAGAAGAAGGCCAAGGGAACCCGAAAGAGTTCCCGGCGCCAGGTGGTATCGGACTCATCGTCCGATAACTCCGCGACGCACTCCTCCCATAAAGATGAGGAGGAGGAAGATGAAGATGCTCCCCCTCCAGCCGGGGAGACAAGAAAAGGAAGGCCGCCCCAACCGGGGAGGCCGAAGGGTCCAAGAAAGGAAGGATTCTCCTTCCGGACTGCTCTACCACCACCGCCGCCGAAGGCAAAGACGAGTGGCTGCTCAAGGCCAAGCCCCTGGCGAAGTCGTAAGTATTCGGATACCAGAGTAACTCATAGCATTCCTTTGTCACACTGCTTCTCCTAACGCCGAATATGATTATGCAGACCGCCCCAAGCCCGTATCGACGTATCCTCATCGGACAGCTCCTTGGATTCGTCGGATATGGATAGTGATCCACTTCCGACCGCCTCCTCCCCTTGCCCTACGGACAATGCCGAGGTGTTGTCTCAAGGGGCACCGAGCCGGGGGGAGACAGTCCCAGAGGCGCCCCAAGGCGACCTTCCGGACTCCAGGAGCAAAGGGAGCAAGGCTCCCGGGGGCTCCAAGCTCGGCTCTCAGCCGAACACCGCGTTGGAACCTCCAGTGGTTCCGGACTCGGGCAGGCGGCCCCCTTCTAGAAGGGGTAAGACGCCCATGCCGGTGACCTCTGTCCATCCAGAGGCACCGGACAACCTGCTGGGAGCGCTTCGCGGCGCTTCCATCGACAAAGAGCACCGCACTATTATGAGTACGGTGATCAAGAAGGTTCAGTCCGCCAAGACGGACTGACTGAAGCCTGTGCTAGCCTTCTAACAGGCTTTGAGGTAAGTATTTGAAATATAGGAAAAATATTACCGCATAGACAGTAGCCCCTGATGCTCTGTTTGGTGTTCACAAAGAAAAGCCGAATAGAGGATCAAATAATATCTGCAGGAGTCTAACATAAGTATGTCTATATGTGTATGCAGGCTTCGCTGCTGACCTCTGTCGCACTCACTGCGGAGGTCGCCGCATTGAAGCAGGACCTCAAGGGGTCCGAGAAAGAGCTCGGCCTTGCTAAGAGGCAACTCGAGGAGAACAAAGGTAAGAAATACCTAGTCTATAGATATATATATAAAAATATGCAATTGCAAAATGACAGGATCATCATGAATTTGCCAGGGGCCACGACCAAAGTGGCGACCCTGAAGCAAGCGATGTCCGAGGCCGAAAACAAAGCGGCCCAGGAACGCACCAAGCGGGAAAAGCAAGAGGCACGGGTGCGCGAGGTCCAGCAGAGCTCCAAGCTCTCGTGACGAAGCACGAGGCGTTGGAGCTTGACTCGAAGACGCGAGAGTCTGAGCTTGCCACGGCCCTTGAGAGCGCAAAGAATGCCAAGGCTGAAGCCCACAAGCCCCTCCAGGAGATTAAGGCGATGAGGAAGATAGCGGCGGGTAAGGCATTCAATATGCAAAGCAAGCATGTGAAAGTAAATTACTTGTTACTTACCCGAGTCCGGAGCTCTCCAGGAGCATTCGCAGATTTGCCCCACAGCGTGTCAGATGCCACGAAGTTTTACCACGCCGAGGAGGGAAGCTCGACGGAGAAGCTATTCTAGTCTCAGTATACTGGGACCGAACACCCGATGCCTATGAGCGACCAACTGAAGCAACTGGTCGAGCTGCACAAGGCGGCCGAACAGGCCATGAAGGGCTTTATAGTTCGGATGTGGCTGGCGACGCCCTTCCCAGCAGCTACTTTGGCCTGGTGAGGCGGCTTGTGGATGCCTGCCCACGGCTGGAAGTTATCAAGCGGTCCGTCTGCATCGAAGGTGCACACCGGGCTTTCGCCCGTGCAAAGGTGCACTAGGCCAAGATGGACGCCGTGAAGCTGGTGAAGGAGGGGCCGCCGCAGGGCAAGGAGCATCGCCACCCCGAGATGTATTATGAGGGTGTCCTAAAGGGTGCCCGTCTTGTAGCGGACGAGTGTGCGAAAGATGTAATATTTGAATGAACTTGCTCGTGTGATCCTGTATTATGAAAACTTGTTCATATGCGCTATGCAACACTTGTTTGAATTTAAAATATTGCCTTCTGTTCGGCTGTTTATCAAATCTGAGAGATGGCTAGTCGTCGGCTTCTGCCCCCATGCCACGAGTGCTGGGGTGTTCGGGATAAACCTGAGCACTCTTGTTCCCATTTTTGGGTCCTTCGAGGGAGGTGCTCAGCACAACGAACAAGGCAATCGGACTATAATGCTTTATCACTCTCACTTAGCCATAGTATTCTATAATTTTAAATTTTGGCGAAGCCCCTAGTATTTGGAAGGCCGAATTCGGGGCACTATACACGCCTTAAGCCGGACAAAGCCGACTCCTCGCTCTAAGTGGCATAAGTCTTTAGGGACTCGAAACCTCTCGAACAGCGACCAATCTCTCGCCTTATCATGACAGTCAGTTTTAGCTTTCTCTACTGAGGTGCTTAGCCCAGCAGAACCGGGGCACAATCGCAGTAGTTCTCCCAGTGCTACCTTAGCCGATATAGCGGAACGTAAGGTACCAAAACATGAGAGCCAGGCAAACCCAACTATTTACCCAAGACATGATTTGGAGCTGATGCATATAGTGCTATAAGTTCAGGGTGCTGCACTATCGAAAGTGTTCGGACTTCTCACGCCGTATTATGGGGTATGCTTAAGCCCCTAGCGTATTGGCCGTACCAGAGTGTACGGGTGCTGGATGTCATGAATGAACATATATATATATATAAGAAGAATGCAATAATAGTCTTAGTGCTATGTATTGTTCAAAAAGGTGCGTTAAAGCTGAATGATACAAGTAGTGTGATAAGCAAAAAGTAGGACTATTTGACATGTCCCTTCCAAGGGCAAGCCGAGGAATGGTATTAAAGCCAGTATTTCACTCGTTATTGTAATCCACATGGGAGTTCCGCGGTGCGACGTAGCTTTCTGCCTCCTTGGTTGCTGCATCATGTGTCCGTCAATCATACTGCTGGACAGGATTTCCAGAGATTAAAGTCCTGAAAGAGAAAAATAACAGAGCAGGAAGCCCCTAGTGTGGTTGAGTCGCGTCTTGGGGCGTGCCGTAGTCGTGCCCCCTCCCCACCTGTGCCCATGGTATTTTTAATGCGTAATTATGTACGCGTGGCACAGATTTCGCCGTTTGGCTGGGGCCGGGGTGGGGCCGCATTGCTATGCGAGCTGGGAACATGCCGGGCGGTCTTGTTGCCAATTACTACTGGCGCGCTTGAAGGTGGATTGCCTTAAGAGGCTGCTTTGCGCTTCTGCTGCGAGGGTCGCAGTGTGCTCCTCCGTGCGGAGAGAGCGCTCTGTGTTTCCATTAACTGTGATGACCCCCCGAGGTCCTGGCATCTTGAGCTTGAGGTATGCATAATGCGGTACCGCGTTGAATCTCGCAAATATGGTTCGCCTGAGCAGTGTGTAATAGCCACTGCGAAACGGGACTATATCGAAGATTAACTCTTCACTTCGGAAGTTTTCCGGAGATCCGAAGACCACTTCCAGTGTGACTGAGCCTGTGCAATGGGCCTCTACACCTGGTATGACGCCTTTGAAGGTCGTTTTTGTGGGTATGATCCTTGAGGGGTCTATACCCATTTTGCGCACTATGTCCTGGTAAAGCAGGTTTAGGCTGCTGCCGCCATCCATAAGGACTCAAGTGAGGTGGAATTAGTCAATGATTGGGTCTAGGACCAGTGCGGCGAATCCGCCATGACGGATACTAGTGGGGTGGTCCCTGCGATTGAAGGTGATTGGACAAGAGGACCATGGGTTGAACTTTGGGGCGACTGGCTCCAACGCATATACGTCCCTTAGCGCACGCTTCCGCTCCCTCTTGGGGATGTGGGTTGCGTATATCATGTTCACCATCCGCACTTGTGGGGGGAACCTCTTCTGTACTCCGGTGTTCAGCTGCCGGGGCTCCTCCTCGTCATTGCTATGTGACCCCTTATCTTTGTTTTCGGCATTTAACTTGCCGGCCTGCTTGAACACCCAACAATCCTTGTTGGTGTGGTTGGCTGGCTTGTCGGGGGTGCCGTGTATTTGGCATGAGTGGTCGAGTATACGGTCCAAACTGGACGGGCCCGGAGTGCTTCTTTTGAATGGCTTTTTCCGCTGACCGGGTTTAGAGCCTTTGAATCCGGCATTGACTGCCGTATCCTCTGTATTGTCGCTGTTAATGCGGCGCTTATGTTTGTTGCGACGTGACCTGCCATTGCCATCCTTGGTATCCGAAGTGCCATGGTTCTTTGATATGTTATTGCTGCGAGCCAGCCAGCTGTCTTCTCCCGCACAAAAGAGGGTCATGAGTGTCATGAGGGCTGCCATAGATTTCGGCTTTTCCTGGCCAAGGTGCCGGGCGAGCCACTCGTCATGGATGTTATGCTTAAAAGCTGCTAGGGCTTCTGCATCCGGACAGTCGACGATTTGATTCTTCTTTCTTAGGAACCGTGTCCAGAATTGCGTGGCCGACTCCTCTGGCTGTTGAATTATGTGGCTCAAGTCATCGACATCCGGCGGTCGCACATAAGTGCCCTGGAAGTTGTCGAGGAATGCGGCTTCCAGATCTTCCCAACAGCCAATGGACTGTGCTGGCAAGCTGTTGAGCCAATGCCGAGCTGGTCCTTTGAGCTTGAGTGGGAGGTATTTGATGGCATGTAGATCATCACCGCAGGCCATGTGGATGTGCAGGAGGAAATCCTCGATCCATACCGCATGATCTGTTGTGTCGTCATATGATTTGATATTTACGGGTTTGAAACCCTCTGGGATTTGGTGATCCATTACTTCGTCTGTGAAGAATAGGGGGTGTGCGGCGCCTCTGTACTGGGCTATATCGCGACACGGCTCAAATGAGTCTTACCTGCTGTGTTCGGCCTGGCCGGATTTACTTTTACTGCATCCAGCGTGACAGTTATCGTTTCGCATAGTGGCGCGCCCTCGTGATCCCTAGATCGATCTTGCATGTTTTGCTTTGTCCTCCAATATGTCTCGCAGATCTAGCATGTTTCCCCGTGTCTTGTCATTTTTATTTGAGTGGCGTCGGGGTGCGGGCTGGGTTTTTGGTTGAAATGCCTCTCTGTCGCGGCCACGAGGTGGCCGGTCAGCCGCATCATATGCTGGAGATGTAGGTCTGAGTGCTTCCTCCTCCAGTCGGGGTAGCAACCTACGCTTTGGGTAACTCTTGGAGGGGCGTTCAATTTTATATTCCTCGGCCGCAAGGACTTCAGTCCATCTGTCAGCTAGCAAATCTTGATTAGCTTGAAGCTGTTGTTGCTTTTTCTTAAGGCTATTTGCTGTGGCTATAAGCCGGCGCTTGAAGTGATCTTATTCGACGGGATCCTCAGTCACGACGAATTCGTCATCGTCGAGGCTTGCCTCGTCTTCGGAGGGAGGCATGTAATTATCATCCTCCGCCTCTCCATCTGCCGCTTTCTCTGGAGGGCTAGCTTCTCCATCCTCCTGCCCTAAATCTTGCTGGAGGGGATTGTTGTCGTCTTCGGTACTGTCTGGAGTGCTATTATCTCCTGTGCTGGGGTCACCGCTTTTGCTTTGGCGAGGCTTAGAGCGGCGCCGCTGACGTCGGAGCTTGGGTTGCTTTTTGGAGGGGTCATCCTCCGTTGTCTCATCGCCATTGCCTTCTTTGGGTGTGTCCACCATGTATATATCATATGATGAGGTGGTTATCCAGTGCCCGGTGGGTAGTGGTTCCTCTTCGCCTCCCGCATCGTCGTCCATGTCGTCGATGTCTTCGGAATCGAAGTCGAGCATGTCGGTTAAGTCGTCGATAGTGGCTACTAAGTGGGTGGTGGGTGGGCGGCGAATTTCTTCGTCATCCGCATCCCAATCTTGCCGGACATAGTTTGGCCAGGACTCTCCTGACAAGGAGAGAGACCTTAATGAGTTCAGTATGTTGCTGAAGGGCGAGTGCTGAAAGATATCCGCGGAGGTAAACTCCATGATCGGCGCCCAATCGGATTCGATAGGCATGGGCGCACGCGGTTGGGAGTCCGTGGCCGGGGAGGAATCTGGTTGTTCGGCGTCACGGCTCTCATGAAGGGTAAGGTCGATACTCGGCTCGATCACCGACGAGAATGCGGCCTCCGTGGCGGGGTCTATCCACTCGCCCATGGATGGCACAACTGGCTCCGAATTGAGGGTCGGAGCGGTTGCCGGCGCGATCTCCTGGAAACTGTCCGATGGCAGAGCTAGATCATGCTCATTGTGGCCGTGTGGTGCACTAGGCAGGGGCTCGAATCCGTCTAATATCAAGTCTCCGCGGATATCGATCGTGTAGTTTAAGCTTCCAAACCTGACCTTATGGCCAGGGGCATAACTCTCGATCTGCTCCAGATGGCCAAGCGAGTTGGCCCGCAGTGCGAAGCCGCCAAATACAAAGATCTGTCCGGGGAGAAAAATCTCACCCTGGACTACATCGCTATCGATGATCGAAGGAGCCATCAAGCCTAACGGTGATGACATAGAGGAACTCTCAATGAAAGCACCAATGTCGGTGTCAAAAACCGGCGGATCTCGGGTAGGGGGTCCCGAACTGTGCATCTAAGGCGGATGGTAACGGGAGGCTAGGGACACAATGTTTTACCCAGGTTCGGGCCCTCTTGATGGAGGTAAAACCCTACGTCCTGCTTGATTATTCTTGATAATATGAGCAGTACAAGAGTTGATCTACCATGAGATTGGAGAGGCTAAACCCTAGAAGCTAGCCTATGGTATGATTGTATGTTGTCCTATGGACTAAAACCCTCCAGTTTATATAGACACCGGAGGGGGCTAGGGTTACACAAGGTCGGTTACAAAGGAGGAGATGTGCATATCCGTATTGCCTAGCTTTCCTTCCACTCCAAGTAGAGTCCCATCCGGACACGGGACGAAGTCTTCAATCTTGTATCTTCATAGTCCAACAGTCCGGCCATAGGATATAGTCCGGCTGTCCGGAGACCCCCTAATCCAGGACTCCCTCACTTACTGTGTGATTTGACTGCTCCTTAGTGGCCCCTACACGTACTCCCCCTACGTGTATGCAACAGTCACACGTACACATGTACGCAAAAACGTGCGCGACGCCCTAATGCATGCATGTCCGAGCACACGACGGAACACACACGGTCACGCTCAAGTGCTCAACCTACACGTGCATGCACACACATACTCAATCAGGGTGAGCTAGTGACCGTATAAACACCGGAAAATATATATATTGAGCGCAATGAGTGTATTATGAAGTCCACTAACCGTATTTTTAGAAATATATAGTGACAGACAGTGTATTTATCTCGTTTAAAATTAAGCCATATTAACCGGAGAGGAGGCAGTATGGACTAGCATTACTTTGCTGTGTCCCGTCAACTTGCCTAACGAGGAGAAGGTTGCAGGACGGGAGAAGCTTGCGCGCGGTGGCTCCCAGGACAAGGCGAAACTTTTGACTAATGCAAGCTCTCCCTTGCTTAGGCGGTGGACCTGCAACAGTTAATTCGGTGTCAGATTGCCAGAAGCATACACTATACTACTAGTGCTATTATTGTTCGACTTCCCGAATAGGCGAACAGCCAAGCGCAGAGTTTACTAGTACTACTACTATAGTCTATAAAGGTACGTACTATACTAGTACTAGTACTAGGAACCGGATGGAGGAGTGTCTGCACTCTTATTATAATTTTAAAATGTGATAAAGCAATCTTCAACACATTCGGTTCTCTTTGAGGGTTCTCGCATGTGATAATGGAAGTTGATTGCATGGAACACTCGCCACAATTCTCGCTTATTTCTGGCTCATATCATGTTACAAATAGTAGCGCTCGGTAATATTTCCTCTTTTTTTGTTGTTCAGCATGTAAACAGGTCAGCAAACCTTGCGGCGCATCTTCATGCGGACCGTGCTTGCTGCACTTTGAATGTGGCCGAGAGCTGGCTTGATGAAACACCTCGCTTCCTACTTCTTTTCTTGAGGGGTACCTCGCTTCCTAGTGACCAGTGCCTTGGCTGATTATCCTAAGAATGCTTATATATGAAAAAAGCTCTCCCATTTACCCGCAAAAAAGATTAAGCCATATTAACCGGAAAGGAGGGAGTACGGACTAGCACTACTTTTTGGTGTGTCCCGTCAACTCGCAGAACAAGGAGAAGCTCGCTTACGCCTTTTGACTAATGCAACCTACCCTCGATGGACATGCATCAGTCCATTCGGTGTCAGATTGTCAGAGGCATACACTGTAGTACCCAACATGCGGAGTACCATCATTGTTCGACTTCATGAAGAGGCGAAGAGCCAAGCACAGTAGTACGAGTAGTACTACTACTAGAACCGCATGGTGGAGCGTCTGTACTCTTATTTTTTTTATCTCTGATAAAGTACACGTTTATTCCGGAGAAGGGCAGAAAACGGCAGCCCAACATGTAATGAATGATATTGATCAACCAACCATGCTCGAATATATCTTGGCCTTCGTGCGAGCCAGTTTGTGTGTTCTCGCTCCTCGTCTCTGTCAAGGAACGGCGGGTTGGCTCTTTTCCGTCAATTGAGATTGGTTTGCTCACACTCCTGTCCCACATGTCAGCGATATGCCAAGAGGAGGTGCGTTGACCGACTGGCCATACGCGTACTTGGTTTTGCACCTTCATACTACTCCTCCCTCTGTCACAGTTTACAGGGCGCGCTTCATTATGATGCATTTCTGTCAATGCATTTCGACCACCAGAGAGACTTTAGACGCATTTGGTTTAATGCTCAATTAATTAGGGCGTGGTAACCACAATCAAGTCCACAATTTTCTCTCCATGTACTGTACTACTACGGAGTGGAGTAAGTGCATGCATGTGTGTACCCGGGGTGGAAGCACTGCATGCATATGTGTTCGCATTATTCCCTCTAGTAATAGACGATGTGCTATAACTACCAATGCTATTTTTCAGGCCAATCGCTAGTTGCCTTGGTCCCACAGATTATTTTTCTTTTTTCTGAAGTGCGTTGTATAAACAGTGACGGATGAAGTAGTATGAGCGGATTCAAATAAGAGCGTATTGATGGTTGCTTCTTCAGAGCAACTTACAGTGGGAAAGGTGGGGCTTATGATTTGACTGCTCATTACTCACTATTAATGCGGCACAACGACCGGGCTGAGTCTCCCATGCGGTTGTGCACTACCCCCTCGGTTCTTAAATATACTCTGGAGTATTTGTCTTTCTAGAGATTTCAACGAGTGACTACTCAAATATTTGTCTTTTTAGAGATTTCAAATGGACTGGCACATACGGATGTATATAGACATATTTTAGAGTGTAGATTCACTCATTTTGCTCCGTATGTAGTCACTTGTTGAAATCTCTAGGAAGACGAAGAGAATATTTAGGAACGGAGGGAGTACACATACGAAGCAAAATGAGCGAATCTACACTCTAAAATATGCCCGTTTGAAATTTGTAAAAAGACAAATATTTAGGAACGAAGGAGTATAATTTTGTGCATGGCACATGGACCCAGATGATGAAGAGGCTTCTGGCAATGCTATCAAGCTTCCATCATTTGTTTACATAATTGACGTACTATACAAATATTTTTCCAGCGACATGAAATTGTACAATGGTGTGAGCTTTCAGCTTTTGTTTCGCGTGTCTTGCCATTGATGCTCTTTCAGAAACAATAAAAAACTAACTTCCTTGCTAATGCATGTCAATTATTAGTAGATCAGAGCTAATAATTACATCACAACTGAAGATAGAGTTGTTAGAAGGTGTTAAATTAAAATTGATCCATGCTTTCATTGGCAGCAACGTCCCCCCAGCTCTGTCTAAATCAACAAGGCATGTCGGGAAAAAAGTAGATGTCTGGAGCATGCAACATTTCAATCATTTTGTGCAGTTCCACTAAAATAGAGCTGAGCGTCCCTGTTCCAAAGATATTAAGTGTGATTACGATAATAGAGGACTGCTGATGAAACAATAAACACACAAATAGAAGCCGGTCACCTTTGCAGTCTCTCTTAAGACTAACTAGTTGGAGAAGATTAGGCTCGGAGTTGGATGAGGAGGATAGAGCAAAACCAATCTCCCTTTGTGCAGTCACACTGAAATGTAGAGACGTTGCCTGTGTAACATTTTAGTACAACTGCACAAAACACTCTTAAGAAAAAAGTGATTTGTGCAGTTCACCAAAAGGTCGCAATAGCAACGAGATGAAATGGATAGCCATGTTTGCAAAAAAGAGGTAGAAAGGAAACAATTACTGGCCAATAACAGTTGATGACACGTGCGATGACAAAAAAGAAGCATATTCCTTGTCCTAAGGGAAGATAACAACACGGTTGTGTTTGTCTAAAATGGTGTGAGGATGAGAAAGCAATATGGAAAGTACGCCGGACGAGCTACGTTTTGGGCAAAGAACTATGGAAGATCCACATGCAGCAACGTGGGAAGACGAGCAGTGGAGCAAGGCCGGAGGGGATACCTGGAGGTCGTCGGGATGTAACTAGGTGAGCGGCGGCGGGCGGAATCTGCGAGCAGGTGGCGTAGGCCCTGCCGCGCCGGAGCTCGGTCAGAGAGAACGGCTTGTACCGCAGATCGGGACGTGCTGCCTCGGCGCTGTCGAACGGAGAAACGATGCACTTCCTCCCTTTCCCCTGGCGGACGGGATGCGGCCGGATCAGTGACCAACGGTGAGAGAAAGAGAGGCCACCGCACTCCCTTTCTCCCGGTGGACGGGATGCGGCCGGATTAGTGACCAATGGTGAGAGAGAGAGGCCACCGCAGCCTTGTGTGAGATACTCTGAAGAGCGACAAACCAGGCAGGCAGGCTCCATTGTATATAGTGAGCAGACTACCTTTTTCTCCATAAAAATCGTTTTATATTCTGTGTATGTGCCATTGAGCGCTATAACTTTATTTAAAAATAACGTGGCAACACGTCAAGTCGAATTTTGTTTCATGCACGTGTGGTACATGACCTCCCTAGGTAAACAACCGCTACAGGCGTTCAAATTAGCACGTGGGCTGCCATTTCGTAAAGAAATGAGCTCCACCGTGTACCCGCGCGGGTGTGGCTGGGCACGAAGCGTGAGTACCTGCACGGTGCACCTATTCTCTTCTTGTATACGTACACCACCTACGTGGGGTTGTGTGAGAGAGATACAAACCTAGAGAGATATAGTGTGTGGGTTCTTGAGAGTTTTTTGGGGGGGGGGGTCAATCAAAAAATGTAACATATGCAATGTGTGTGAAATAGAGTCCTGGATATAACATATATAAAGAGGGGGTGATCCACAAGAAGAGAGTGGAGGTATCATCGGCTTGAGGTGTCCATAGAATCGAAGAGAGGGATGATGTGTGTGTGTGCGCGTGCGCGATCGATAAAGAGTGCCATCGAATTTGTGTGTGCCCACGTCAAGATATAGAGTGGCTGGCCTACTGGAACATGAGATGCGACATGTGCAGTTTGTCTCTGTGGCATGGATACCTACCTGCAGCACTCGACTATCGGTGTGTGGTGGGGGAAGATGGAGGCCCAATTAACTATAGAGGTACAATGGTTGGTATATGTGTGGAGGAGGAGAGAGGCCTACCTCATGTATTAAGGAGATTGATCTGCCTCATGTATTAAGGGAGATCAATCGGCATCCATGCATATGTGCAGGAGAGGAATAAGGTTGGGAGAGAGACATATCTAGAGTGTTGGAGGGGGTGGTAGTGGAGTTGCTTCTAACAAATGGTGGGATAGGACTGCTAGACAAATGGAGGGCACGCCCGCAATATCAATAAGAGAGGAGATGGCTGCTTGTTGTCTGTGCACGTGCGTGTGAGAGACGGGTCAGGAGGCATGCACGAATGATGAGGGGGGGCGATGTGGCTGTGGTAAGCAGACGTAACTACATAGGAAGAGCAATCGCCCTTTGTTAGAGAAAGGAGAGACATAACTTGTGAGGTACGTCGATCAATGGGGGGGTAGTTAAAGTCGATCTAGGTATATGTTGGGAGATCGATCGGTATACATGCATGTGTGTGTTAGAAGAAAATGAGGCACGAGGAGAAGGATAGAGAGAGAGGTATGCATGTAGGAGGTGGTACGAGAGGCATACTATATCGAGGGGGAGGAGTGTACGAGTACGAGAACGATGAAAAGAGTGGTGGGAGTGAGGCATGGACGGTGGGAAGCTTGTGTTTGTGTTAGGCACACCTGGCTAGAGAGGCATATCGATTGATGTGTGCCATAAAGAAGGAGCTGGGGGCCTACACACACCGTGGGTGAACGACCTAAAGTGAAAAGATAAATTTGCGCGATGGAGCTAGAGAATGCCGAGGGAGGGTGAGAGGGATGCGGGCGTGTGCATGCACAAGAGAAAGTTATAGCTAGCTACAAAGATAAGAGGGTTGTGTGGGTGTAAAAGACGAATAGAGATCATATATACTTCATTATAAAAAGCAAATTCGGATATTTGAAGAATTTATCATAGTGTTTCAAACCGACGGATGTGTGAATATATATAACGGTGATACACATGGTGTAATTATGAACATGTTATACTACATTTAATATATTTTATCTCTACTCTTATAAAAAACGGAGTTGTTGATGATGGTGTGCCTGCCATCCTGCATTATAGGCCATCCGATTTATATCTGGCGGATAGCAAGGAAACTATGATGGTTGAAGTAGGCAACAATCATGATTGTAGATTCTTATTGAAATAGAGAAATGAATTCAAATTTAGTTCGAATTGCAGCGGTAGTATAGACATTTGGAATGCACTAAAATGTTGGTATGAGTAGGTTACATGCATTATACAGCAAGTGAAAAAAATTAATCAGACATTACATGGATTCATACTCCCTCCATCCATCTATATAGGGCGTAATGAGATTTTTAAGACCGCCTTTGACTATTGACAAGATTAATAGTACATGACATGCACAATGTGAAAATTATATCATTGAAAGAACCTTTCATAGACGAATTTAACGGTGTGCTTTGTGTAAGTTGCATGTCATATGTCATTGCTCTAATATTTGGTCAAAGTTAGCATCGAAAAACGCATTAGGCCCTATATAGATGGAAGGAGGGAGTAGCTTTGAATAGCATTCTTATAGTAAAATGGGGCAAGACTCTCTCTTTGTGTGGTGTGAATAGTTTTATTTTTTCGTTTAATTTTTGGTTGAGGGAAGTGCGAATTGATTTGGTACGTACAAGTACAATATTACTACATGTTAGGCTTGTCCCTAAAATTCAACCCGCGTCTTGTTATCCCGAAAATTCAGATGTCGTGCTCCCAAAACTGGCGCCTTCACAACCCGCGCCTTGCTATCCCGAAATTACAACACGCGCGAAAACTCCCTCCAGCTACCCTAAGTCATGTGAAATCCCCCTTCTAACCCTGAGCCGAAAGGGCCGCTAGTTCAAATCGGTGGGGGGGTACTTTTGTTACACACCCTACATTTTGGACAAGCGCGTCCCTAAGCCATGCTTCACCCCCTCCCATCACCCCCTTTTCGCCATTCGAAATCCCAAGCCGCCATAACCTCTCCGCTCCAGCTGTGAAACCCCACCCTCCTCCATCCGCCACATCACCGCTGCCCAGCCGGAGCCTCTTCCCCGACGATGTCATCCACCGCAACAGCTCGACATCCCTCGTCCACCTCCCCAGATGAGGATCCGTCGTCCATATCATCGTCCCACCGGTTCAGCCACCCCGTCCTCCACCTCCAAGGAGCTGCTCCGACGATCGCCTTGTCTATCGCGGCTGCTCCATCCCCACAACGCCGCCTTAACCTGCTCCACCGGAACCGCAGCATCCTCACCGACTCCTCGGACGAAGCCGAGGCCTACTCGGCGCCACCAAAGAGGTTGTACACTCATCGCATTGCACCTTCTCCTTAACTCGACCTCCCGGCGCCGACGGTGCTCCATCCCGCACCCCCATGGAGCGGCTACCTTGAAGTCGGCGCTGCGGGCGACATCTCCACGACGGCTCTCCCCTAGTGCGAGGCCCCTTTGGCGGCGGCGTCCATACCTTCCGGATCTGCTGCTGCTCCGGCTCTCGCTCGATCACTCGCTCACCTAGCTGCTGCTGCTGCTCTCCCCCTTGCTCGTGCTGCTGCTCTGCTCCGATCAAGCCACACTTCAGTCGACTGAATCGACTTTTGGGTCAGTCGATTTTAAGGGGTTGGGGGGCTCGCCGGAGTTAAGGAAGAACCACCCACATCGGGGACGGGGGCTTGCCGGAGAGGTACCCCACTATCTATCTTAGGGTTCAGGGTGGCGGTGGGGGGCCTAGAGGGCTGGCCGGGGCGGTGGTGGCGAGTTGTTTTGGGGCGGCGAGGCGGCGCTGGGGCCGGCAGTTCGGCCGGTGGTGGCTGGCGGCTCAGGGGGGTGCAGGTTGAAGATTAACTACAGGCCCTCCCTAAACTACATGTCAAGTGCCTCTCTGCTACCATTGCGTTCAGTTTTGACAGTAGCATTCAGATTCCACAGTAAATTTCAGTTTCGACAGTTCAGAGTCAACAGTTTTTACCTCATCTGTTGTAGTCAGGTGGTTTTTGGTGATGTTAATTTTACATCCATTTTACATCTTCTATTGGAGATGCTATTAGAATCCCACTTGAGATTGACGATGTCTGTCTCGTGCTGCTTCAGCCTTTACGTCTTACGGCTCACCAGAGCTACTCCAACGACAGAACGATCCATGACAACAGAGCAGTGCCCTGGACGCCGTCTGCAGATTCCTCAGATCTTCCTCCACACCTCCGACAGCCACCTCTGCCTCAACTGCTTCAGCGACCAACCCAATGATGTTGAGGTCGACACGGCTACGGCAAAGAGGTTGTACACTTGTTGCATCACTTATTACTATACACTAGCAAAAGAGTCTGTGTGTTGCAACGGGAGAGAAAACATAACACACGCTCTTAACTCAGCAGCCATCGCTCAAGACCACAATAGGTCCATCTCCTTTATTTTGTGAGGCATCATATTTGTGTTGCCTCTTATCCTCCTTCTCACTCTCGCTGGCGATGGCCTCGGTGTTCACACAAAATAAAAAAACGTGTGTTGAATATGGTTAATCCTAAGACGTCTCTTTCTCCCTCTCTCTCTCCTCCCTCTCCCTCTCTCTCTCCCTCCCTCCCTCTCTCTCGCTCGCTTTCTCTGACTCTCGCGATGAGAAATCTGATCTTTCCTCTGCGACATTTTTAGAGATATGCATGTGTAGTTATCGATGTTTTCTTTTTCGTATGGTTATAGTGGGGTGTTTATTTGCAATCCGGATCGCCGCCGGTATGGAAAAAACCAAATCTTGTGCTATAAATTATAAGTTTGCTTCCAGAACAATATTTTAAAAATATTTAACAGGTAAAATTAACATCATATTTAGATTCCACACATTTTCCTAATAAAATTTCATATATAATATGTTAAAATCGAAGTTACGGTTTAAAGATATAGATAATTTAGAAAATCATTTGGTTTGACTCAAATATATTCCAAAATAATATTTAAAAATACTTAACAGGTAAAAATAATCTCATATTTATATTCTACATATTTTTCTAATCAAATTTCATATATAACATGTTCAAATCGGAGTTACGGTTTAAAAGATATGGATGATTTTAAAAAGCATTTGTTTGACTTAAATAGGATCCATGGATGAATTACCTAAAACATCAGGGTTTTTTTCAAAAAATGTAAAATAACGGTTTGGGCATGACTTAAATCCGGACACCGGGTTGATCTCAAGAAAAGACAGGGACTTTTGTGTAAAATACAAAATAACGGTTCGTTTTAACTTAAAACAGAACTGCGGGTTGAATTCTTTGAAATAAAGGGACTTTTCTGAAAAATGCCATGACGGACGAAAGAAACCCAATTTGCTTTATTATTAGGTAAATTCACGTCGATCCATTAGAGCTATTTTGGTTCAACGGAAAAACGTTGATCCACTGGTTGTTACCATCACTCTAAATTTCTGCATGCTCTCCTTACATAATCTCACGATATTTTTTCGTATGCATGTCAGATATTGTACACAGTCATGCTGAACATGTAGAGAAAAATAGAAGAGTTTTGCGCGGCAATACAATGTCATGCAGAGATCGCTGCATGGTGGGTTCAATGGCAAACCCTCCCCACCCCTCTCCAGATTGTAATCCAAAGGAAGATATCTGTTCTGAGGCAGAATCAGACGCTGCTGACCACTCCTATTTACCCCCCAAGGTGTTTCCTCTACCTTGGCATGATGATGTTAGTCATATCATGCATATGTTGCCTTGCAGTGCCTACTTTTGACATCATATATGTCATCTGCTTAGTTTAGACATTTTTTGTAATGCCACCTGTTTAGTTTCTATATCATATATGGGAATTATGCAGTCTCATGTCTTTTAGCCAGCCATAATATATATGAAATGTGCAATGCCATCCTGTTTAACCAAGCATCATATATTTGAATGATATCTTGCCCATCCTTTTCTTCATTACATTTCCATTTGTCGACAATGTTTGTACATTAAACTACTCTTCCTGTGAATCAGCCATTTGGGTGGGAGATGGAAAAATCTGGAGTGAAAACAAGGCCTTCAGAGCAGGCAGTGCTACCTGTCGAAGCAGATCTCTTGTTGGGTCCCGATAGCTCCTCAGAGATGGATTCAGAGACAGATGACCAGTCCTATTCCCCCACTGAGGTGTATGCTCTAACTTGGCACGGTTATACTGCTCATATCATGCATACGGTGTCTTGCATTGCATAGTTTAGACATCATATACACAATATTCAACACCATGTTCTTAGTTCAGACATCATATCGAATGCCCTCTGTTTAGCATATTATTCACATATGTGAATTAAATGATGCGATCCTGATTACTTAGATAACATGTAGGTGAATTATGTCATGTGATCATGTTTAGTTATTCATCATATCTTTGAATTATGTTATGCTATGCTATCCAGTTTAGATAGACATCATATATGTGAAATTATGTCATGCTATCCATTTTAGTTAAACAATATACATATCAACTATTTCATGCCCTCTTTTTTCCACACTATCTATTGCATCTGTCTCTCATATAATGTCTGTACATTCAACTATGTTTCCTGTTTATCAGCCATTTGAATTGGAGCGGGTGATGCCAGTATCTAGCAGACTAAAACACGGTCTTCAAATAAAATAGTGCTACCTCTTGGTGGAGATAGCACCCTGGTTGTACATGCACAAGAACCAGCCCTACCACACATAACCCAAACTCTCGCAGATTGTACCCCTACTGCGATGGACAGAGAACCAGCTTCACCCAATCTAACCCCAACCCCAACCGATAGTAACCCAGTTCCTGTTGACACAACACCATCTCCACCATAGAGCTCCCAAACAAGAGCAGTTAGTAAGGTAGCTCCAGTGCCCAAAGGGCTAGTACTATCATGGCGAACCCCAACTCCACCAGTTAGTACGCCTATTCCTGTGGAGGAAGCACAACCAGCTAGTTGTAGTTTAGCATCTATCGCATTTGATGTTGTTAAATCGTATGTGCGTATCTTCCCATCTTGGAAATATTATACTGAAGATGAAGGAAAATGCCAGTTGCAGGTGTTTGCTAGGAGTTATGTGTAAGTAATGTTATTCATGACAATTACTTTGCTTTGTCCCATACATCCTACCTCCATGATGGTTATAATACAACAAATTTTCCCATTTTTCTCTATAGAGAAGGACCGATTTGGAAACTCAGGATGAGGTAACCCGTGCTAATACCTTTGCTATCTTCGAGAATGCTTCGTGGCAGTATCGGAATTACCTGAATAAAACATACTTCACTGGCAAAGAAACTCATCAAATTCCCTTAAGTTCTCCTGAGACATATTTACTAGACGATGACTGGGAACGCCTTGTTCTGTACTGGTCCCAAACCAAGAATGTGGTAAGGTCTATGAGCTCATTTTCTATTTTTAAGTATTATATTCTTGTGTCTTACTGTACTCTGTTCATGTAGAACAAGTGCCTAAACCTGAAGAACAACTGTTCTAATTTAAGATTCCATTGCTATCATAGTTCAAAAAATTGCTAGGCATTAATTGTGCATTTTGCCACCGCCTTGCACTTTAATGACCAAAGCACATGCTTATGCGCAGTTATGCACAGATTATGCGCAATGCATTTTGCCAACGCCTAGAGCCTAGGCGCGCTTAAGCGCTCGCTTAGGCGCGCCTTTTTTAACTATGATTGCTTTGCTCTTGTATCACTGTATTTACTCATACAAACTTATTTTTAAACTGAAGGATCCAATCTAAACTCCAATGGCACAACAGGTATGTTCAGGCATGTTTCTTTAACAGGTTTGCTCTTATCAATAGCTCTGTTGAATTCAATTTCAATTGTGTATACAGTTGACTTTCATATCATGCACATTACTAGCATCACAACAGAGCCAATAGTGTTGTTGTACATGTAGACCCGTGGTACCCATCTGAAATCTTGTTGTGCCGTGTAGTTTCCCACGCTTTTTATTCTTTCACTGCTACTTTGTCTTGAACTGATATGATTTGAACCATGTCTCTATTTTGATTTGGTAAGACAATGCAGTGACCATAGGATATAGATATATGTTTGTTTGATGCTTTTATTATGTACTAGTACTTGGCAATAGAAGACTTGCTAGTTTAATCTTGTCCACCTTACTAATGAACTGGTTCACCAAAATGAGTTTCATATACTAGTACATGCTAAACTTGTTATGTGTCTGCTTGTTTCTTCTTTTAGAATGCTGACAGAATATTGGGGAAGAGTGCCTTATTAAGCAATGGTAAAGGAAGTAATGCAGATAAGGTTCAGGATAGTGACACATCCTTGTTGGTCTCCAACAAAGCTGATAAAATAACTAAGGAAGACTATCTTGAAGACAGCGAGACAAACCCAAAGTCCTGTCTTGGTTTAGTGTTCGAGTTACTGGCCACTACCGCTTGCACAAGCTATTCAAACTCACTGTCTGAATCAGTTCGGTTTCTTGAGTCTCAACTACAAGCTGAAAGACATCGATCAGCTATGCTGCGACAAGAAGCAGAAGGACTGCGGAAGTCCCTGGAGCATTCAGATGCATACTTTCTGGTGCAACAGCAAGCGTTGGAGGATTTTAGCGCCAAACAGGACAAAGCTAACCAGCTTGCTAAGCTTATTGCCAGCATGGTGGATACCCAGGATAACGTTTCTTGAGCTCTTCTGAAGTTGTTTCAGTTATGCTCTTGTTTTGCTGCCGTGTTTATTTGCACTGGTGGCCAATTTTGATGGCCAGTGTATGTAATGTGCTGCTTTGTTCCCTATATTTGCACTGGTGGCGAACTTTGATGCCCAGTGGATGTAATATGTGTCATAGCGGTAATAGGCTAGCGTTAATTGCTTGCTTATTTATTTCCTTATTGTCTTGTTTAGTTGTTTGCTTGTAGTCATTGCAGTTCTTTTTTTGTTTTTTTCTAGTGGCCACAATAGCCTATTTTTCGTAACTAGGCCAAAATAATCATGGAAACACATGGACTGTTGTAACCATGGGCCTCTTGCAGGCCGTATGATCCATGGGCCTTCGTTCGGCCATAGGATCCATCGGCCTTCTATACGGGCCTTAGGGTCCATGGGCCTTCTACGGGCCATACGATCCATGGGCCTCATACGGGCCATAGGATCCATGGGCCTTCTACGGGGCGTATCATCATTTCGCCAATCATGGGCCGTACTATTCGTGGACCATAACGGGCCGTTAATAGGCCGTATTTGATAACTCTATGAAAACAGCCCAACGGGTTTTTTTTGACATGAAAACGGCCCAACATATTAACAGTCCGCAAAGAGGCCGACTGTAACGACGGGCTGAATTTGGCCCACAAGCAGAAAATGACAGTAACAGGCCGTATGTAACTGAATGCTGCAAATGAGCCCAAGAATCAATGGGCCCTGAGAAGGCCGAAAGATAAATTGGGCTGGAAACGGCCCAATGGAATAACGGGCCGTTAATGGGTATAAAGTGATACACTGTTCATTACGGGCCAGTTTCACAACGGGCCGTTAATGGGCCGTGAATGGGCCGAAAGAAGTCATGGGCCGGAAGTTAAAACGGGCTGAATCATATTGGATGGCCCAGATGACGCTACTTGGCCTAATTCGGATAGGGCGTAACAGGCCCTGGGTTAGCAGGCTGTAAATGGGCTATATGCGAACAGGCCGTTAACAGGCTTTCCGTGGGCCGGCCCGCCACATTTTAACCAAGTCAAATGGGTCGGCCTTTTCACAGGAATGGGCCTCTGTTGGGCCATGCCACGTGTCACCGTATCATAGGCGCCTTCGGTCCAATGAGCGGATGACATCTGTCCCAACGATGAGCCGACACGTGTTTCCTCCAACCAATGATGATTTTACACGTGGAAAATCCCCATTGGTCGGGGCTGTTAACGGGTTATTGGATCCAAAACCCGACCCGATAGCTTAATGGCGTTCCGTTACTGTGGATGCCAAGTGTCTGTCACCCTTGACGAAAGCACTTCTGTGACGCGCGATTTATCGTCATGGAAGTGGACACTTCTGTGATGATAATTTTGGTAATGTCATGGAACACTTCTACGACAACACAGGTATGACTATCATGATTCTGTCATAAAATCATCATGGATGTACATGCATGACAAAAACGCGACCTACTGTGACAAACACGTATCATCACGGAAGTGTATTTTTTTTGTAGTGACTCGGTCACACCGATAGGGTCAGGCTATATATATCCACGGGTCAAATTTTGGAAAACTTTCCGAACCTCCTCGCCCGCGCTTAGCCTGCTCTGCCTCCCTGGGTCTCTGGATCATCCTCCTCGTCGCCAGCCGCCTCCTGTCGCTGGTCTCCGCCGCCGTCAACGGGATCGTCTCCGTCGTTGCCGCCGTAGTAAGTTCATCGCCGAACTAGGGTATGGACTTGAACTTTGTGTTGTTCTAACTCCGATTCCCCAGCACATTGCTTTGCCATGTATCTTGTCACGATTGAGATCAATCTATCCATCGAAAACACTCCGTAGTTTAGTCATGAATTGAAAATTTAGGGTTAGGTTTCCGCCGAAACCATCTCAGACCGACCGAGTTGATGAAATCGGTTCCACCGATTTGGCTCAGGCCATTGCACATGTGAATCTAGGTCTGACCGAGAATTGCAAATCGGTGTGACCGAGTTCAGCACTTTGTGAAACCCTAGCAGTCTCAGTGCCACCGAACTGTGACTCAGTCTAACCGAGTTCACTAGTTTAGGTTCCAAAAGCTGCTTCAGTATCACCAAGTTTGCAAATCAGTAGATCCGAAATGCTTTCTGTGGAAAACTAAAACTAAGTTTTTAACTCATTCTTTTGCAAAAACCTCTGTAATTAGTGATGCTCATCCACTCTACCTCATCTATAATCTATTCACGGGGTCTGCTGTCAGTGTTTGCATCATGTCAGATCATAGTGACAGTCAGAACAAGTCTGAGGAACAGGTTCACTTGAGTGAGGGCACTAGTCCCTCTAGCAGCTCAGATGATGGAAGCAGGAGCACACCCAGCAATCTGTCAAAGGTTGTCACAAGGGCCTGCAAGAAAAGAACCTCAGAGTCAGCGGATGAGGACTATGTGGCTGAGGAAGAAGAAACCACCTCAAAGAGGAAAGTCCTGAAAAAGGAATATGGCACAACTGCTGCCACCAAGCCAGGGATGAAGCAAAAGGTTCCTGCCAAGAGAGCTCCAATGTCTAAAGCCAGAGCATCTACTCAAGAGACTTTGGGATCTGCACCCAAAGAGCAGGTTGTGGCAGAAAAGAAAAGGAAGGAAAGGGTCAAGAAGACCACTGCCAGAGTGCTTGGGAGATCTTCAATCATGAAAGACTCTGAAGAAGAGGAAGAGGAAGAGGATGCAGCACCAGCACCCAAAGCTCAAAAGCTTATGGGAGATGCCATAAGATCAGGGGCTGCTCCATCCAAGCCCAAAGGAACTCCTAAGCCAGCTGCTCCAAAACCCAAGACTGCACCCAAGAGGAGCACCAGGAACATCCCAGCAGCAGAGAAGAACAAGGCCCCAATGCCTGAAGCTACAATGGAAGAAGATGATGATTCTGTTGTCTTGAGGAAGTTGAAGCCAAAAATTCCAGATCACAATGATGCTCATCCAGTTGCAGAGAACATGAAAGTCAAGAAGGACTTTGGTCTAAGGCTATGGAGAGAGTCTAATCCATATGCCACCAGGAGAAGGACTGCTGTGGACTACAGGTTCCATACAAAGTAACAACATGACTTCTATGAGACCATCTTGCTTGACAAGAAGCCCATAGTGTCTGACATGAGATGGGTCGATTGGTCATTCATTGAGGAAAACGAGGATCACTTCCTTGGTGTATATGATAGCTTCAAGGCTTGCAATAGAGGTTAATCATAAGTGGGATGCTTGTCCAAGTAAGGGCAGTACCCAAGCACCGGTCCACCCACATACCAAATTATCAAAGTACCGAACTCGAATCATATGAGCGTGATGAAAACTAGCTTGACGATATTCCCATGTGTCCTCGGGAGCGCTTTACATCATATAAGAGTTTGTCCAGGCTTGTCCTTTGCTACAAAAAGGATTAGGACACCTTGCTGCACTTTATTTACTTTTGTTACTTGTTGCTCGTTACAAATTATCCTATCACAAAACTATCTGTTACCACTTATTTCAGTACTTGCAGAGAATACCTTGCTGGAAACCGCTTATCATTTCCTTCTGCTCCTCATTGGGTTCGACACTCTTACTTATCGAAAGGACTATGATAGATCCCCTATACTTGTGGGTCATCACTCATCTTGCAGTTCTACTCCACAGCTCACTTCTACCCAGATGGAAGGATTGTCTGGATGTTTGAAGGTACTAGGTACCAGTCCACAGTTGCGGAATGGGCTAAGTTGATCAATGCCCTAGAAGAGAGTGAAGATGAATTGGATGTCTATGCCAAGATGAAGAAGGATCACAACACCATGGCACACATGTACAAGGAGATCCCAGATGCTGCTCTTGAGACACACAAGTTTGGATTTGTACATTACCTTCTGTCAGGCTTGCCAACTATCAACTGGATCCTCAGGCACACTCTCTTGCCAAAGTCAGGTGATCACAAGATGATCAGAGGCCATGCAATTAACTTGCTTCACATCTTTGATGTCCCACAGAAGTTCAAATTCATAAGCCTAATAGTGGAAACCATAAAGAGGACAGCTGCAGATCAGAAGAGGAGTTGTGGATATGCCCCACAGGTCCAGGAGTTGATCAACTCCAAGATGAGCACTGGCACATATCTGCTGGACAAGGAGCACCTGCCCATCTACCCAGACTTTGAGGACAACACTGTGGTGATGGATGAAAATGAACCATCTTCTGTGCACGCACAAGCCAAGAAGGAGAAGGCAAAGGCTAAAAAGGCTGCAAGGATGCCAACTAGTGAAGAAGCATCTTAGTATCTTCTGAAGAGCAAGCAGGATCAGCTTGGCTACTTGATTGCCTCCACCCTGAGGATTGAGAAGGGATTAGCTACCCTGACTCAAAACCAGGAGAGCTTGGAGAGGATTGTGGAGCAGAAGTTCTATGACTTAGATGTGAAGGTCACTGAGATCCAGTCAGTCGTTGAGAAACTTCAGGATGAAGTGGAGGACAAGAAGGGCAAGACAACCACTAATGCTTTTGTTAGAGTGCCCAGAGGTCAGAGGTCTGCAGCAGTGCCTATTCCAGACACCAGAGCTACTTCATCTGCACCAGCTACAGCTTCAGTGCCACCGGCTCCGGCACCTACTCCACCAGCTCCATCTACATCGACTGATGCCTTTGTTCTTCGAGTTCTGTCTACACCACCACCTGAAGACCAAGCCTGAGTGTCGATCTAGCACTATGCATTTTTATGAACTTTTTGGTAACTTGTTGCCAAAGGGGGAGAAAATGTATGGATCATAGGCTTCGAGAGAGAGCGTTGCTTTTTATTCTCTTTTTTGTTTGGTGTTAAACTTCATTTACTTGCTTGGTTGAGATACTTTACACTTTGTGCTTGCTTAGATGATCATGTGTTTGATCATATGCTACATGTGTGCTTGTTGGATTGCATTATCCTTTTATATGATCATTCACTTTGCTTGGTGATGAGTGCATGTATTTTAATTATTATCATTTTGAGCGCTCCACCAAGATGTATGTGACATGGAAGAGTAACCCATGATCCTAACTCTTTGTGCATTTGCAGTCCAAAGCAAATCTTAAACTATGCACAAATTTAGGGGGAGCTCTTGCTTTTCACATACTTCTCAAAGCGACAATGTTTTTCACTCTTATTATCATTTTTCGAAGCTTTGATCTATATGTTGTCATCAATTACCAAAAAGGGGGAGATTGAAAGTGCAACTATCCCTAGGTGGTTTTGGTAATTCCTAACAACATATAGCTCATTGAGCTAATGCTATTTCAAGATTAATATCTCAGGAAAGCTCAATGATTGGCATGGCATGGATGAAAAAAGTGGACCCCTCAAAATGCTAAGGACAAAGGATTGGCTCAAGCTCAAAGCTCAAGACTCTACATTTTCTATTTTAGTGATCCAAGATCACATTGAGTCTATAGGAAAAGCCAATACTATCAAGGAGGGATGAAGTGTTGCTTAATGAGGTTCTTGCTCAAAATGCTTAGTGATATGCTCCAAAACCCTCAACTACTTTCTCACATCCACATATGACCTAAACCAAAAGTCAAACTCGGCCCCACCGATTCTTTCTATCCGGCGCCACCGAGTTTCAAATGTCATAGCCACTGCCACAAACCCTAGGCACATCGGTCTCACCGATAGGGATCTCGGTCTCACCGAGATGGGGTTGTAATCTCTCTGTTTCCCTTCGTAACATTTCAGTCTCACCGAGATGAGCGATCGGTCCCACCGAGATTGCAATGTAAACTCTCTGTTTTCCCTTCGTAACGTTTTGGTCTCACCGAAATGAGCAATCGGTCCCACCGAGTTTACCTAACAAACTCTCTGGATAGCTATTACCAAAATCGGTCTCACCGAGTTTGTGTAATCGGTCTCACCGAGATTACGTTATGCCCTAACCCTAATCATACCGGTCCTACCGAGTTGCATGTCGGTCCCATCGAAAACCCTAACAGTCACTAGCTTTGTTGAATCGGTTCGACCGAGTTTAATCATTCGGTCCCACCAAGTTTGGAAAGTTATGTGTAACGGTTAGATTTTGTGTGGAGGCTATATATACCCCTCCACCTCCTCTTCATTCGTGGAGAGAGCCATCAGAACAAACCTACACTTCCAACCTATATTTTCTGAGAGAGAACCACCTACACTTGTGTTGAGACCAAGATATTCCATTCCTACCATATGAATCTTGATCTCTAGCCTTCCCCAAGTTGCTTTCCACTCAAATCTTCTTTCCACCAAATCCATATCCTGTGAGAGAGAGTTGAGTGTTGGGGAGACTATCATTTGAAGCACAAGAGCAAGGAGTTCATCATCAACACACCATTTTTTACTTCTTGGAGAGTGGTGTCTCCTAGATTGGCTAGGTGTCACTTGGGAGCCTCCGACAAGATTGTGGAGTTGAACCAAGGAGTTTGTAAGGGCAAGGAGATCGCCTACTTTGTGAAGATCTACCGCTAGTGAGGCAAGTCCTTCGTGGGCGATGGCCATGGTGGGATAGACAAGGTTGCTTCTTCGTGGACCCTTCGTGGGTGGAGCCCTCCGTGGACTCGCGCAACCGTTACCCTTCGTGGGTTGAAGTCTCCATCAACGTGGATGTACGATAGCACCACCTATCGGAACCACGACAAAACATTTGTGTCTCCAATTGCGTTTGAATCATCCAAACCCTTCCCTTTACATTCTTGCAAGTTGCATGCTTTACTTTCCGCTGCTCATATACTCTTTGCATGCTTGCTTGAATTGTGTTAAGATTGCTTGACTTGTCCAAAGTTGCTAAAATCTGCCAAGAACTAAAATTGGGAAAAGGCTAGATTTTTATTTGGTCAAGTAGTCTAATCA
>NC_041388.1:361748891-361763652 GCF_002162155.2 Triticum dicoccoides
CCTACACCCTTCGATGGCCGAACTCTGGCCGCCACCTCCATGGTCACAGCCGTCATTTCCGGCAATCTTGCAGCCTCCCGAGCAGCCAACTAGATGCGCGCGTGTGCGGGCTACCTCCTGGTGGCCTTCGCGCGTCAATCCGCCGCCTGTAGCATAGCCCCGGCGAACTTCCGGCGTAGATTTGGTCGCATCCAGCCGTATACCGGCGACAGCCGACCTGGCGGGATCATTAGCGCTAACCCCCACCAGCTGGACCACCCCTAGACGCTGACAGCGGGCCCAACAGCGAGTCAAAGCGCGAGTCAATTTGGGATTACCACCCGTGTCACTGACCAATGGACCCCATTGGTCAGGTTTGACCTGGGCTGGCGCCGTTGACCTGCTGACGTTAGCATGATGTCATGCTGATGCAGTAATGATTTTTTGGTTTTAAAATAATCCAGGAAATTTCAGAAAATAGTATAAACATCTAAAAATCATAGAAATTCAACCGTAACTCCAAATGAAATAATTTATATATGAAAATTATCAGAAAAATGCAATCTATCCATCTGTATCATTTTCATGCATGTCAAACTAAGTTATACCTGTTGTATAAGTGAAAACATGAAAATGGCATTTTAAATGCTAAATATGGAGTTTGCATATGAACCCTTAGTTCATATGGACTTCATTTAAACTGTTGCTAGATGCATTAGTGTAAATCGTAACATTCTTGACATGTCATGATCATGCATCATATTGTTGCATTGCATTGATTGTGTTCTTTCTCTGTTGCCAGTGGTTGTTCCCTCTCAATAGACGTGTTCCGATGTTGAGTTCGAAGACACCGATGAAGAACTATAGCTTCTTCAGAAGTGCCAGGCAAGCCAAACCCCCTTGTTCATTCCGATACAATCCCACTCTCTCGCTCCTTCTCTCTTTTACTGCATTAGGACAACAATGTTTCAACTATTACATGATGCGGTAGTTGAACCCCTTTCCTCTGCATGACTTGTCATTGCCACAGTAAATAGATCAAACCCACTAGCATGAGTAGGAGTTGTTTGAGCCCTGATGTGCCTACTCATTCATGTGTGTTGTCATGCCTGCTATTGCTTAGAGTTGTGTCAGATCTGATTCATCGGGAATGAATTGGAAAGTTGTGAACATGTCCTACTACTGAGAGCTAAGTGTGTGAACAGGATTTGGTAAAGCTAGCGGTGAGAGGCCATGTAGGAGTACATGGTGGGTTGTCTCATTGAAACCGTCCTCAGGAACCAAGTTATGTGGTTGTGATCCATGAACAGTTACTACCACACATTGGGTTCCGGTAACTCGGCCCCTCTCAGCTTATTAATCGCCTCGATCTCTGTCCAGGAGTTACATCTAGTTTCTGGTGTTTGTAGGTGATAATCCCCAAGTGCAGGGAATCATCGTAGCAATTCCCAATGGTGGAAGTGATAAGTATGGAGTGTAGAACCCATAAGGAGCTAAAGGTAAGATCAATATTCTCTCAAGCCCTATCTGCCGCTGATACGACTCTACATACATCGAACGTTTGCTTCCAACTAGAAACGAGAAATAAAACTACGTTGTGGGTATGAAGAGGATAACTTTGCATGCTATCAGATAGCTAAAATATGAAAGTAGGGGCTGTTATCATGAAGTTAGAATATATTACTAAATATTATAAATAGCGAGTGTGGAATAATGGTGGATCGGTGTGTGGAATTGTCCTAGGCAATTGTTAACAAGACCGATAATCACTATTGTAGTTTCATATGAGGGAGAGGCATAAGCTAACATACTTTCTCTTCTTGGATCATATGCACTTATGATTGGAACTCTAGCAAGCATCCGCAACTACTAAAGATCATTAAGTGTAACACCCTCGATGCGACTATAGCTCCCACGTGTCGAGGCACGACTTAGAGACATAATCGCATTGACGGCATATGTCGCAAGTTAGGCAATCTTCACAACATCCCATGTAATATGATAATAAAAGGGGAGATAACATAGTTGGCTTACACTCGCCACGTCAATCAAGTACATAACTAACATTACATCAACCAAACACTCATGGCCCGACTACGGCGCCAAAATAAAAGACAACCCAACATGCGACACGGTCCCGATCACCCCCAACTGGGCACCACTACTGATCATCAGGAAAAGAAACATAGTAACGTTGAGAGTCTTCGTCGAACTCCCACTTCAGCTCAAATGAATCACCTGGAGCGGAATCATCAGGCCCTGCATCTAGTGTAATAGTAATCTGTGAGCCACAGGGACTCAGCAATCTCGCACCCTTGCGATCAAGACTATTTAAGCTTATAGGTAAGGCAAGGTAAATATGTGGAGCTGCAGCAAGCGACTAGCATATATGGTGGCTATCCTGTTCGCAAAAGAGAGCGAGAAGAGGAGGCAAAGCGCGAGCGAGAAAACTAGAGAGCAACCTGCGCAACATTACTCCAACACCGTGTCCACTTCCCGGACTCCGCCGAGAAGAGGTCGTCACGGTAACACACTCAGTTGATTCATTTTAATTAACTTAAGGTTCAAGTTATCTACAACCGGACATTAACAAATTCCCATTTGCCCATAACCGCGGGCACGGCTTTCGAAAGTTCAAATCCATGCAGGGGAGTCCCAACTTAGCCCATGACAAGCTCTCACGGTCAACGAAGGAATAGACCTCCTCCCAAGACGTTCTGATCAGACTCGATATCTCGGTTCTTCAAGACACTTCGACAGGTTAAAACAAGACCAGCAACACCGCCCGAATGTGCCAACAAATCCCGATAGGAGCTGCACATATCTCTTTCTCAGGGCACAATCAGATAAGCAATCCGTACAACTAAAACCATCCCTCAAGTTTCCCCGAGGTGGCGCTCCAAGGGGCTCTAGGTTGGACCAACACTCAGAGGAGCACTGGCCCGGGGGGTAAAATAATATGACCCTCGGGCTTCGGAAACCCAAGGGAAAAGAGGCTAGGTGGCAAATGGTAAAACCAAGGTTGGGCATTGCTGGAAAAGCTTTAATCAAGGCGAACTATCAAGGGGTTCCCATTATAACCCAACCGCGTAAGGAAGGCAAAAATCCGGGAACATAACACCGATATGACGGAAACTAGGGCGGCAAGAGTGGAACAAAATGCTAGGCGAGAGGCTGAGCCTTCCACCCTTTACCAATTATATAGATGCATTAAGATAACAAGATAATATAATGATATCCCAACAAGTAAATAAAAGTTCCAACAAGGAACGGTCTCCAATCTTCACCTGCAACTAGCAACGCTATAAGAGGGGCTGAGCAAAGCGGTAACATAGCCAATCAACGGTTTGCTAGGACATGGTGGGTTAGAGGTTTGACATGGCAATTTGGGAGGCTTGAAAGCAAGTGGTAGGCATCATAGCATTGGCATAGCAAAAGAGCGAGCAATCTAGCATAGCAAAGATAGTAGTGATTTCGAGGGTATGATCATCTTGCCTGCACAGTTGTCAGAGTTGACTGGATCCTCGAAAGCAAACTCATCGGTCTACTCATTAGCGAACTCGTCTCCCGGCTCTACCCAAACAAGACAAACAAGCAACAAGGACACAATCAACCACGTGCAAAGCTCAAACAATATGATGCAACGATGGTATGCTATGCGGTATGCGATGCAGGATGCATATGCAAGATTTGACAAGGGATGCATGAACCTGGCCTCAACTTGGAAATACAAGTGTGCCACTGGAAAGATGAGATGAAATCGCTTGAAAACAATATAAAGAACACCGGAATCGGAGTTACGGTTTGGAAATGGCAAGCGATTCAAATATGGCCACGTTCTGCGATTTACAGCAAGTAGCCACCTAAATGCAATGAGATGAACATGCTACAGCACTCAAACATGACAACAAAATACATGGCAGGGATGCATTCAAGATGCTTAACAAAAGCCTAGCAGTGAGCTACGGCCAATTCAACCATTAACATGTTCAAACAAGCATGGCAAAAATGCATATGGCAAACAGATATCAGACTTAGTGAACTCAACACTTGTCTGGAATTTCAGATCAGATAGCACTCTTTGGAGCAACAAAACTACATGCTACAGGACCTGAACATGGCAAAGTAAAGCATGGCATGGAGCTACTCAAAGAGCTTAACAAAAGTCCCTTAGTGACCTTGAGCCAAAAGGGATCAGAAAATACAATTGCAAGCATGTGAACATAGCAAAAACATAATCAGTTTCCACACTTAGTGAAGACTGGCACATGCTGAAACATAACTCAAGTAGGCATGTTTACGAGCTCGATGCACTCACTACGGAGCAAGTCATGATAATATAAGCTTACACCCATCAAGAATACACAAAATTCAAGCTAGACATGGCAAGAACAATAACATAGCATGCACGGATCAACTACAACATCATCGGCAAAATTGCAAACAAGTTGACAATCTGCCCAGATTCACAAAGTAGCAAAAGTAGAGCTCGATTGACTCAAGCTCGGGTGCTCCATAATTGCAAAAAAAGACATGGATGGATAGAGCACTACAAGATTAACAAAACATCCTTACTGATCATCCTCAAAAGAGGTACAGATCTCTAGGAAACAACATGAACATATGGCCATATGAGATAAACAGCTCAAGGACTTAGTGGAAATGCTAAGTCCCTGAAATCAGCATTAACAAATGCCTCACTTTGCAAGCTCGTGCTAGTCACCACACACATCCCAAAAATACATGGGTTGCACCTCTCGAAAGATGACAAAACCCTTAACAAAACATATGTAGAGCATCAGGGCATATTATGCACACAATAATCATGGCAAAAATGACAAAAAGCTAAATGGAGTAGCAGATCTAACAATTATCTCAAGTAGCCCTCTTCTAATAGCATTTCGGGCATCAAGATGAACTCAAATGAAAATGATGCAATGAGATGAAATGATGTACTCTCTGGGATGAACATTTTGATATGCTATATGCCAAAAACGGAGCTGCGGATGCAAAGTTACGAGGCTATGAACATGAGCAAAAAATTAGGGACTTAGGGAAAAAACGGGGTCAACCCTAATATTTTCAGATCTGGATCGGGGGCACGCGGATCGAGGTTCGACGCCGTCCTCGCTGGAGAGGAGGGACTGGCCGGAGTCGAGGTGGTCCGGCGAGGAGGTTGCCGGCGACGAGGGGCGGCCGGACTGCGCGGAGGTCGGGCGCGGCGCCGGCGCGTCGGGCGAGGCGGCGGCAGCCGGCGACGGCGACCAAGGCGGCCAGCGTCGAAGGGCGGCAAGGTGGCGGCGCCGGCGTCGGGCTTTCAGGGCGGCGGGGCGATGATCCAGGCGGCGGTGCGGAGGAAGACGATGCCCCGGGCGGCGGCGGCGGGGACCCGGGCCGCGGGGGCCGGATCTGGGCCCTTCGGGCCGCGGCGGCGCACGGGTTGGCGGCGGTGACGTGGCAGGGGTGGAGTGGGCGGCGGCGATGTCCGGCGTGGTGCGGACAATGTCCGGCGCAGACACGATTTTTTTAGGGTTTGAACGAGGGGGATCCGGATTTTCGAGGAGGACCTATTTATAGGCATAGAGGGGGCTAGGAGAGTCCAAATGAGGTGCAGTTTTCGGCCACGCGGTCGTGATCGAACGATCTAGATGATGGAGAAGGCTTAGGTGGGTTTTGGGCCAAATTGGAAGGGTGTTGGGCTGCAACACACACGAGGCCTTTTCGGTCCCTCGGTTAGCCGTTGGAGTATCAAACGAATTCCATATGATACAGAACTTGACAGGCGGTCTACCGGTAGTAAACCAAGGCCGCTTGGCAAGTCTCGGTCCAATCCGGAAATGTTTAATCCCCACACACGAAAGAAAGTTAGAAATGACCACCGGAGGAGAACGAAGCGCCGGAATGCAAAACGGACAAAGGGGAAAAAGCTCGAATGCATGAGATGAACACGTATGCAAATGCAATGCACATGATGACATGATATGAGATGCATGACAATGACAACAACACATGGAGACAAAAACCCGAACCCGAGGAAATAAAATAACTTAAAGCCGAAACGGTAAGAGTTGGAGTACAAATTGGGAAAGTTACATCCGGGGTGTTACAACACTCCACCACTACGAAAGGATCTCGTCCCGATATCTAGGACTGAAAGAATGCCGGGTACTCAGAACGGAGGTGATCCTCGCGTTCCCAGGTAGCTTCACGGTCGGAATGGTGTGACCACTTGACTTTGAGGAATTTGATTGACTTGTTGCGAGTCTTGCATTCAGTCTCTTCAAGAATAGCAACTGGGTGCTCACAATAAGAGAGATCTTCTTGGAGCTCAATGTCCTCGAAGTTGACGGTGCGTTCAGGAGTCTTGAAGCACTTTCGGAGCTGAGAGACATGGAACACGTCATGAACATTTGCAAAGTTTGAAGGAAGCTCGAGTTGATAGGCGAGGTCACCTCTCTTGCTGACAATCTTGAAAGGTCCCACGTATCTAGGGGCAAGCTTCCCTTTGATACCGAAGCGACGAGTACCTTTCATAGGAGAGACGCGGAGGTAAACATGATCTCCGATCTCGAAAGCCAAATCACGGTGCTTACTATCATAGTAGCTCTTCTGACGGGATTGGGCTGCTTTGAGGTTATCTCGAATGACTTTGCACATTTCCTCTGCCTCTGTGATTAAGTCATTACCCAAAAGCTGACGTTCACCGGTTTCAGACCAGTTGAGAGGGGTACGGCACTTCCTGCCATACAGAATTTCAAATGGGGCCTTGCCCGAACTTGCTTGAAAACTGTTGCTGTAGGAGAATTCAGCATAAGGAAGACAATCCTACCACTTCATGCCGAAGGAGATCACACAAGCTCTGAGCATATCTTCAAGAATCTGGTTGACACGCTCGACTTGACCGCTAGTTTGAGGATGGAAAGCTGTGTTGAAGCGGATGTTGGTGCCCATGGCCTTCTGAAAAGAATCCCAAAACTTGGATGTAAAGATGCTGCCACGGTCTGAAGAGATCACTTGTGGAATACCGTGCAGAGAGACAATTCGAGAGGTATAGAGTTCCGCCAATTGAGATGCAGTGATCGACTCTTTAATAGGCAGAAAGTGAGCCACTTTGGTGAGTTTGTTGATGACAACGAATATAGCATCATTGCCACGCTTGGACTTTGGAAACCCAGTCATGAAGTCCATTTCAATGTGGTCAAACTTCCATTCTGGAATGGCAAGAGGTTGGAGGAGACCTGCTGGCCTTTGGTGTTCTGCCTTCACTCTTCTGCGGACATCACATTCATTCATGAATTGAGCAATCTCGCGCTTCATTTGAGTCCACCAATAAGCCTGCTTAAGGTCCTGATACATCTTCGTGCTCCCAGGGTGGATGGAGAGGAGAGAATTTTGAGCCTCGTTCATGATCACTTTACGGAGGTCACCTTTGGGTACAACAATACGATCCTCGAAGAAGAGAGTGTCCTTGTCATCAAGGCGGTAGCACTTATACTTGGGTTGACTCTTGGCGATCCCAATCTTCACCTTTTTCACCATAGCATCAAGAAGCTGGGCTTGGTGAATCTGGTCTTCCAAGGTAGGAGAGACTTGAAGGTTGGCAAGGAAACCTTGAGGAACAACTTGCAGATTAAGTTTGCGGAAAGCTTCACAAAGCTCGGGTTGATAAGGCTTGAGAATCAGACTGTTGCAATAAGCCTTCCTGCTCAATACGTCAGCAATCACATTGGCCTTGCCTGGAGTATACTCGATACTTGGATTATACTCTTGAATCATTTCGACCCATCGAGTCTGCCTGAGGTTGAGATTAGGCTGAGTGAAGATGTACTTGAGACTCTTGTGATCAGTGAAAATGTCCACTTTTCTTCCCAATAAGAGATGTCTCCAAGTCAAAAGAGCATGCACAACTGCCGCCAACTCGAGATCATGAGTGGGGTAGTTCTTCTCGTTGGGCTTCAACTGGCGAGAGGTATAAGCAACAACTTTCTTCTCTTGCATCAATACTGCGCCAAGACCTTGGAGAGAGGCATCACAAAAGACCTCGTATGGCTTGGATTCATCAGGCGGAGTCAGAACTGGAGCAGTGATCAATTTCTCTTTCAAAGTGTTGAAAGCAATGTCACACTCCGGAGACCAAATGTACTTGACGTGCTTCTGGAGAAGATTTGAGAGAGGTTTCGCGATCTTAGAAAAGTTTTCAACGAATCTTCGGCAATAGCTTGCGAGACCGAGGAAGCTACGGAGTTGCTTCACGTTCTGAGGAGGTTCCCAATTCACAATTGCAGACACCTTCTCAGGATTCACCGCAATGCCCTTAGCAGAGATGATATGACCAAGATAAAGAACCTCATCGAGCCAAAATTCACACTTGGAGAACTTGGCATAGAACTGGTGTTCCCTCAACTTATCGAGCACCAAACGCAAATGCTTGGCATGATCTTCCTTGTTCTTCGAGAAAACCAAAATGTCGTCGAGATAGACCAAAACGAAGTCATTGGTGTAGGCGTTAAAGATGAAGTTCATCATGCGAGAGAACGTCGGAGGAGCGTTGACGAGGCCAAAAGACATGACAGTGTATTCGTATGAACCATAGCTTGTCCTGAAAGCCGTCTTGGGAATATCTTGCTCACGGATTCGAATCTGATGATAACCCATACGGAGGTCAAGCTTGGAGAATACTTGGGCACCTTTGAGTTGTTCGAACAGCTCGTTGATGTTGGGAACTGGGTATTTGTTCTTGATGGTCTTCTTGTTCAATGGACGGTAATCAACACACAGTCGGTCCGTTCCATCCTTCTTCTTCACAAAAAGAACACCACAACCCCACGGAGAATAACTAGGCCGGATGAGACCCATTTTCTCTTGAATATCGAGTTGCTTCTTCAGCTCCTTCAACTCTTCAGGTCCGAGCTTGTAAGGACATTTGCACACAGGTTCCGTGCCGGGCTCAAGATCAATAATGAATTCAACTGGCCGGTGCGGAGGCATTCCTGGAAGCTCTTCTGGAAAGACGTCTTGATATTCGCAAACGACTGGAATTTGCGAGATGGCATCGAGTTCACCCTTCTCATTGAGAAAAACAGATGGATGGTATTATCCCAAGCGGCAAAGACAATTACATCCTCAGACGAATGAGTCAATTGAATCTGCCTGGCTGCACAATCAAGCTGAGCCTTTGCTTAGAAAGCCAATCCATTCCGTGAATAAGATCAATGTCCGAGTCACCAAGAACCGTTGGAGAAGCCAGAAACTTGTAGTCACCCAAGGTGATAGTAACATCCGGAACGATGGAGTTAGCATGCATGCGCTTACCGGGAGAGAGAACTGCTAACGAACTAGGCAAAACTTGTGAAACCAATTCATGCCTAGATGTAAACGGTCTCAAGATGAAACAATGTGATGCACTAGTGTCAAAAAGAACTTTAGCTAGAATATCATTAACAGGAAGGTTACCCATGATGACATCTGACGAATCCTCTGCCTGAGCTGCATTCATCAAGTTGACCTTGGCGTGCTTAGGGTTATGCTTGACCACAGCTGTACTTGCCGATCTAACAGGAGGACGAGGAGGAAGACGCCTCTGATTGAAACACTTGTTGGCATAGTGACCCTTCTGTTGGCACTTGTTGCACGTGACCTCTGAAAGTGGACGGTGATACGGAGCACTCGATCTTGGAGGTTGAGACGAAGTCTTGTTCTGAAAGCCAGGGTTGGGTGGGTGGGAAGATCCACTGCCGCCTTTGCTCTTCTGCTGATACGGCTGACGGAACGGAGGAGGAAGCCAATACTTCTGCTGCTTGGCCACTTGAGTAGAGGAAGAAGGAGTAACATCTCTGACTCGCTTCTTGGAAGCATCACACCTCAATTGAGCAGCCTCTTGCTTCAACGCCATGTTGTAGAACTCATCGTACCTCAAGGGCTCAAAGAGAACAAGAGCTAGCTGAATTTCTTCTCTGAGACCACCCCTGAACTGGTATATCATGCTCCTCTCATCAGGTACGTCCTGCTTGGCAAAGCGGGCTAGCTTCTGAAACAACTTGTTGTAGTCATAGACAGACAAAGAGACTTGCTTCAGGTTGCGGAATTCCTCACGCTTGCTTTCAACCACGCTCTAAGGAATATGATGTGCTCGGAAATCTTGACGGAATTCATCCCAAGTGATAACACGTCCACCTCTAGAATCCTTGTACTGCTGGAACCATTCTGCAGCTTGATCTTTGAGTTGGAAGGAAGCGAACTTGACAAAGTCCTCAGGCCTGACGTTACTGCACTCGAAATGCTTGCACAGATCCACAAGCCTTTGGCCCATTAGCAAGGAACTGGTTGAGTGTAGCAAAGTGATTCTGATTGTTGCCTTGGTTGCGCTCTTGGAGAATTTGCATGATCAACTGTGTGTTTGCATTGGTTGCGGCCATCACAGCTTGCCATGCCTCCGGAGGAGGTGGAGGTGGTGGCGGATCAGGATTCGGAGTCGTGCGCGTTGGAGGAGCCATCCTGAAGAGGTTGACATCCATTAGCACATTCATAGACAATTATCGAAGCTGAATCCAACGGAATGAAAATTGCAATATATAGTCTTCACATCCGAACAAAATGAACGAATGCATTCCTCTTGATATGGTCACATATCCATAAATTGAGAAGCCACTTAGAATTAAGGTAGAGAAATAAATCAACAAGGTACGGATCAAGAACGAATACTCGGTAAGAAATCCCAATCTCAAACCAAATATCCGTGGAAGAAGAACTAGAGCTACAGGAATTCCCACCTATGAAACTCCCGAACCTTTCCGGTTATGCAATCAGGTGTTGGGGAAACAGGGGAAGCATAATATCTCACCCAAATCTAGCAAATCCTACATCCAGCTGTATCCATCCTTCAACACATAACCAAGAAACCTTCGGAAACCATCTACCTCAACCCTCGAAAAGCATCCGTTATACAAGTTATGGTGATACTCCCGAACTCCCGCCCCAGTACTGGGTGGCGTCGAGGTTATCTCACCAACGAACTGCATAAAAGAGATTTTCGATGTCGGCGTACTAAACTCGGGTATTTCAGAACTGCAACGATAAAATTATGACGACAACACCTCAGAGCTCAACTCCCCGGGACACTTCCACAAAACCCCTGACAGGAGGCACCAAGACAATGTTCTCATCATAAAACCATCGGAACGAATCCAAGATACCCGCGTGATCCTAAAATTTTTTTAGTGAAATTTGAGAAGAGAAGAGTCAAAACTCTACGTCAGGATGCCTTACCAGAGTGATGAGGAGACTGGGAAGTAAAAAGAATTCCTAAACTCTCCGATATATAATTCCTAAATGACTCAAAACATTTTTCTAGACACAACTCGGCCGCTAAAAACGATCAAGCGATGGGGCTCCTAAGGTCGGGGAAGGCTCTGATTACCAACTTGTAACACCCTCGATGCGACTATAGCTCCCACGTGTCGAGGCACGACTTAGAGACATAATCGCATTGACGACATATGTCGCAAGTTAGGCAATCTTCACAACATCCCATGTAATATGATAATAAAAGGGGAGATAACATAGTTGGCTTACACTCGCCACGTCAATCAAGTACATAACTAACATTACATCAACCAAACACTCATGGCCCGACTACGGCGCCAAAATAAAAGACAACCCAACATGCGACACGGTCCCGATCACCCCCAACTGGGCACGACTACTAATCATCAGGAAAAGAAACATAGTAACATTGAGAGTCTTCGTCGAACTCCCACTTCAGCTCAAATGCGTCACTTGGAGCGGAATCATCAGGCCCTGCATCTAGTGTAATAGTAATCTGTGAGCCACATGGACTCAGCAATCTCGCACCCTCGCGATCAAGACTATTTAAGCTTATAGGTAAGGCAAGGTAAATATGTGGAGCTGCAGCAAGCGACTAGCATATATGGTGGCTATCCTGTTCGCAAAAGAGAGCGAGAAGAGGAGGCAAAGCGCGAGCGAGAAAACTAGAGAGCAACCTGCACAAACATTACTCCAACACCGTGTCCACTTCCCGGACTCCGCCGAGAAGAGGCCGTCACGGTAACGCACTCAGTTGATTCATTTTAATTAACTTAAGGTTCAAGTTATCTACAACTGGACATTAACAAATTCCCATCTGCCCATAACCGCGGGCGCGGCTCTCGAAAGTTCAAATCCCCGCAGGGGAGTCCCAACTTAGCCCATGACAAGCTCTCACGGTCAACGAAGGAATAGACCTCCTCCCAAGATGTTCCGATCAAACTCGATATCTACGTTCTTCAAGACACTTCGACAGGTTAAAACAAGACCAGCAACACCGCCCGAATGTGCCGACAAATCCCGATAGGAGCTGCACATATCTCTTTCTTAGGGCACAATCGTATAAGCAATCCATACAACTAAAACCATCCCTCAAGTTTCGCCGAGGTGGCGCTGCAAGGGGCTCTAGGTTGGACCAACACTCAGAGGAGCACTGGCCCGAGGGGTAAAATAAGATGACCCTCGGGCTCCGGAAACCCAAGGGTTAAGAGGCTAGGTGGCAAATGGTAAAACCAAGGTTGGGCATTGCTGGAAAAGTTTTAATCAAGGCGAACTATCAAGGGGTTCCCATTATAACCCAACCGCATAAGGAACGCAAAAATCCGGGAACATAACACCGATATGACGGAAACTAGGGCGGCAAGTGTGGAACAAAATGCTAGGCGAGAGGCCGAGCCTTCCACCCTTTACCAATTATATATATGCATTAAGATAACAAGATAATATAATGATATCCCAACAAGTAAATAAATGTTCCAACAAGGAACGGTCTCCAATCTTCACCTGCAACTAGCAACGCTATAAGAGGGGCTGAGCAAAGCGGTAACATAGCCAATCAACGGTTTGCTAGGACATGGTGGGTTAGAGGTTTGACATGGCAATTTGGGAGGCTTGAAAGCAAGTCGTAGGCATCGTAGCATTGGCATAGCAAAAGAGCGAGCAATCTAGCATAGCAAAGATAGTAGTGATTTCGAGGGTATGATCATCTTGCCTGCACAGTTGTCAGAGTTGACTGGATCCTCGAAAGCAAACTCAACGGGCTCCTCATTAGCGAACTCTTCTCCCGGCTCTACCCAAACAAGACAAACAAGCAACAAGGACACAATCAACCACGTGCAAAGCTCAAACAATATGATGCAAGGATGGTATGCTATGCGGTATGCGATGCAGGATGCATATGCAAGATTTGACAAGGGATGCATGAACCTGGCCTCAACTTGGAAATACAAGTGTTCCACTGGAAAGATGATATGAAATCGCTTCAAAACGATATAAAGAACACCGGAATCGGAGTTACGGTTTGGAAATGGCAAGCGATTCAAATATGGCCACGTTCTGCGATTTACAGCAAGTAGCCACCTAAATGCAATGAGATGAACATGCTACAGCACTCAAACATGACAACAAAGTACATGGCAGGGATGCATTCAAGATGCTTAACAAAAGCCTAGCAGTGAGCTACGGCCAATTCAACCATTAACATGTTCAAACAAGCATGGCAAAAATGCATATGGCAAACAGATATCAGACTTAGTGAACTCAACACTTGTCTGGAATTTCAGATCAGATAGCACTCTTTGGAGCAACAAAACTACATGCTACAGGACCTGAACATGGCAAAGTAAAGCATGGCATGGAGCTACTCAAAGAGCTTAACAAAAGTCCCTTAGTGACCTTGAGCCAAAAGGGATCAGAAAATACAATTGCAAGCATGTGAACATAGCAAAAACATAATCAGTTTCCACACTTAGTGAAGACTGGCACATGCTGAAACATAACTCAAGTAGGCATGTTTACGAGCTCGATGCACCCACTACGGAGCAAGTCATGATAATATAAGCTTACACCCATCAAGAATACACAAAATTCAAGCTAGACATGGCAAGAACAATAACATAGCATGCACGGATCAACTACAACATCATCGGCAAAATTGCAAACAAGTTGACAATCTGCCCAGATTCACAAAGTAGCAAAAGTAGAGCTCGATTGACTCAAGCTAGGGTGCTCCATAATTGCAAAAAAAGACATGGATGGATAGAGCACTACAAGATTAACAAAACATCCTTACTGATCATCCTCAAAAGAGGCACGGATCTCTAGGAATCAACATGAACATATGGCCATATGAGATAAACAGCTCAAGGACTTAGTGGAAATGCTAAGTTCCTGAAATCAGCATTAACAAATGCCTCACTTTGCAAGCTCATGCTAGTCACCACACACATCCCAAAAATACATGGGTTGCACCTCCGGAGAGATGACAAAACCCTTAACAAAACATATGTAGAGCATCAAGGCATATCATGCACACAATAATCATGGCAAAATGACAAAAAGCTAAATGGAGTAGCAGATCTGACAATTATCTCAAGTAGCCCTCTTCTAATAGCATTTTGGGCATCAAGATGAACTCGAATGAAAATGATGCAATTAGATGAAATGATGTACTCTCTGAGATGAACATTTTGATATGCTATATGCCAAAAACGGAGCTACGGATGCAAAGTTACGAGGCTATGAACATGAGCAAAAAATTAGGAACTTAGGGGAAAAAACGGGGTCAACCCTAATATTTTCAGATCTGGATCGGGGGCACACGGATCGAGGTTCGACGCCGTCCTCGCCGGAGAGGAGGGACCAGCCGGAGTCGAGGTGGTCCGGCGAGGAGGTTGCCGGCGACGAGGGGCGGCCGGACTGCGCGGAGGTCGGGCGCGGCGCCGGCGCGTCGGGCGAGGCG
>NC_041388.1:361764018-361766347 GCF_002162155.2 Triticum dicoccoides
GGGCGATGATCCAGGCGGCGGTGCGGAGGAAGACGATGCCCCGGGCGGCGGCGGCGGGGACCCGGGCCGCGGGGGCCGGATCTGGGCCCTTCGGGCCGCGGCGGCGCACGGGTTGGCGGCGGTGACGTGGCAGGGGTGGAGTGGGCGGCGGCGATGTCCGGCGTGGTGCGGACAATGTCCGGCGCAGAGACGATTTTTTTAGGGTTTGAACGAGGGGGATCCGGATTTTCGAGGAGGACCTATTTATAGGCATAGAGGGGGCTAGGAGAGTCCAAATGAGGTGCAGTTTTCGGCCACGCGGTCGTGATCGAACGATCTAGATGATGGAGAAGGCTTAGGTGGGTTTTGGGCCAAATTGGAAGGGTGTTGGGCTGCAACACACACGAGGCCTTTTCGGTCCCTCGGTTAGCCGTTGGAGTATCAAACGAATTCCATATGATACAGAACTTGACAGGCGGTCTACCGGTAGTAAACCAAGGCCGCTTGGCAAGTCATGGTCCAATCCAAATGTTTAATCCCCACACACGAAAGAAAGGTAGAAATGACCATCGGAGGAGAACGAAGCGCCGGAATGCAAAACGGACAACGGGGAAAAAGCTCGAATGCATGAGATGAACACGTATGCAAATGCAATGCACATGATGACATGATATGAGATGCATGACAACGACAACAATACACGGAGACAAAAACCCGAACCCAAGGAAATAAAAAAACTTAAAGCCGAAACAGCAAGAGTTGGAGTACAAATTGGGAAAGTTACATCCGGGGTGTTACATTAAGGTAAAACCCAACCACAGCATTAAAGTAACAAGTCCTCTTTATTCCCATACGCCATGTCCCGCTTATCCGTGTTTGTGTTTTAGTCACTCACGCAACGCACACAATAAGCAAACCATGGACATATTGCAACACCCTACAACGGGAATCCCTCACGCTTGCGCGACATGGAGGGCACCATAGGATAGCACCAAAGTAAAACATACAACTCATACCACTCTAGATCATCAATCAACCCAAAGACAAAGGATATCTACTCAAAACATCATAGGATGGCAACACATCATTGGATCATAATATGTGGCATAAAGCACCATGTTCAAGTAGGGATTACGGCAGGGTGCGGGAGAGTGGACCGCATAGAAGAGATGAGGATGGTGATGATGATGGTGAATTTGATGAAGACGATCACCGCGGCGATGATTCCCCTCCCGATGGCACTCCGACGCCACCGAGAGAGAGGAGGAGAGGTTCTCCCCCTTGTGCTTCCTCCTCCATGGCCTCCCCCCTAGATGGGGAAAGGTTCTCCCTCTGGTCCTTGGCCTTCATGGTGATGATGGCCCCTCCGGGATCCTCCTCCATAGCCTCCGGTGATGACGGCCCCCTCCGGCAGGGTGCCAGAGAGGTCCTAGATTGATTTCTCGTGGCTACAGAGACTTGCAGCGGCGGAACTTACGATCTAGGTTATTTTCTGGAGGTTTCTGTATTTATAGGAATTTTTGGCATCGGTCTCACGTCAAGAAGGTGCCCGAGTCGTCCACGAGGCAGGCCCATGCGCCTGAGGGGTGGGCGCACCCCCCACCCTCATGGACGGCCCGGGACTCTTCTGTCCCAATACTTTTACTCCGGGGTCTTCTTTTGGTCCATAAAAATCGTCAAAAATTGGCACGTCAATTGGACTCCGTTTGGTATTCCATTTCTGTAAAACTCAAAAACAAGGAAAAAACAGAAAGTGGCACTAGGCACTAGGTTAATAGGTTAGTCCCAAAAATCATATAAAATAGGATACAAATGCATATAAAACATCCAAGGTTGATAATATAATAGCATGGATACGTCATAAATTATAGATATGTTGGAGACGTATCAGCATCCCCAAGCTTAATTTCTGCTCGTCCTCGAGTAGGTAAATGATAAAACAAATAATTTATGAAGTGTGAATGCTAGCAAGTGAATAAGTTTCATCAATGATAGTTCTAATCACTTTTTATAGCATCATTATATATCATAACAGTAGCTCATCTTCACAAAACTTTTCATGATCAAGTAACAAGCTATTCACATGTTAAAGTATAGATCATAAACTTTCTTGAAACTAACAAACTATATTCTCAGTCATCAAACAATTGCAATTCATCTTATTTTCAGGAAGGGTCTATGTCAGAGCTTCGATTTAGCAAACTCCACATACTCAATTATCATTTAATCTTTCACAATTGCTAACACTCACATGATATTTATGGGTTCAAAGTTTTAATCGGACATAGAGAAAGATAGGGGCTTATAGATTCGCCTCCCAACCTTTTACCTCAAGGGTAATGTCAACAAT
>NC_041388.1:361766510-361808470 GCF_002162155.2 Triticum dicoccoides
GGATCTTTCCAACACAATGTGCTTGCCAAAGGATAAAATGTAAAAAGGAAAGGTGAAGATCACCATGACTCTTGCATAAGGTAGAAGATAAAAGTAAAAGATAGGTCCTTCGCAGAGGGAAGCAGAGGTTGTCATGCGCTTTTATGGTTGGATGCACAAAATCTTAATGCAAAAGAACGTCACTTTATATTGCCACATGTGATATGGAACTTTATTATGCAGTCCGTCGCTTTTATTTCTTCCACATCACAAGATCGTACAAAGCTTATTTTCTCCGCATTAATAGATCATACATATTTAGAGGGAAATTTTTATTGCATGCACCGATGACAACTTACTTGAAGGATCTTACTCAATCCATAGGTAGGTATGGTGGACTCTCATGGCAAAACTGGTTTAAGGAATGTTTGGAAGCACAAGTAGTATCTCTACTTGGTGAAAACAATTTGGCTATCATGAGGGGGAAAAGCAAGCTCAACATGTTGGATGATCCAAGACAATATACTTTATTTCAGATATAAGAAAACATAACATTACATTTTCTTCCTTGTCCGACATCAACCTTTTAGCATGTCATATTTTAATGAGTGCTCACAATTACAGAAGATGTCCAAGATAGTATATTTATATGTGAAATCTCTCTTCCTTCAATATTCTTTCATGAATTGTTCAAGTGACCAATTTTACGTTTGCTAACTTTCATTGAGTTTACTACCTATACTTATTCTGTGTGAAGTCATTACTCCCCATGGTATAAGCATATGAAACATATATAAATTCAGATTTATGATATTCAGTTATTCAACCATTTACTCATAGGATATACGTGAAACACGTGAGTAAATGACAAACTACTCCAAAAGATATAAGTGAAGAAAACTGAGTAATCAAATAATTAACTAGCCATGGGAGGATTCTTTTTCATTTAAGATTTCAGATCCAATGATTTTATTCAAACAGCAAGTAAAATTGAAAATACGCTCCAAGCAAAACACATATCATGTGATGAATAAAAATATAGCTCCGAGTAAGGTATACCAATAGTTTTTGAAGACGAAAGAGGGGATGCCTTCCGGGGCATCCCCAAGCTTAGGTGCTTGAGTATTCCTTGAATATTACCTTGTGGTGTCTTGGGAATCCCCAAGCTTAGGCTCTTTCCACTCCTTATTCTCCTCATATCGATATCTCACCCAAAGCTTGAAAACTTCAATCACACAAAACTTAACGGAACTTCGTGAGATAGGTTAGCATGATAAAGAGTAAACCACTCACTTTGGTACTGTCAAAGACAAGGATAATAATTTTTCTCACACAATTCCTACTGTACCATATCATTTCTACAATTTATATTGAGTAATATAAGCCATAGAAACTAGAAAACAAGCAAACTATGCAATGAAAACAGAATCTGTCAGAAACAGAACAGTCTGTAATGATATGAACACCAACCATACTTCTCCTACTCCAAAAATTCTGAAATAAATTGGTGCACGTGAGGAATTTGTCTATTAATCTTATGAAAAAAGAATCAACTCAATAGCACTCTTCTGTAAAAAATGTCAGCTAATCTCGTGAGCGCAAAGTTTCTGTTTTTTTACAGCAAGATCACATTAACTTTCACCCAAGTCTTCCCAAAGGTCTTACTTGACACTTTATTGAAACAAAAGCTATAATACATGATTAATACAGTAGCTTAATCATGAGAATACACAAAAACAGTAAGGGTAAATATTGGGTTGTCTCCCAACAAGCGCTTTTCTTTAATGCCTTTTTGCTAGGCATGATGATTTCAATGATGCTCACATAAAAGATAAGAATTGAAACATAAAGAGTGCATAATGAAGAATATGACTAGCACATTTAAACCTAACCCACTTCCTATGACTAGGGGTTTTGTGGGCACACAATTTATAAGAACAAGGATCAACTAGCATAGGAAGGAAAAACAAGGATAACTTCAAAACTTTAAGCACATAAAGAGGAAACTTGATACTCTTGTAACTCCTACAAGCATATATTACTCCCTCATAATAATTTTCAGTAGCATAATTAATGAATTCAGCAATATAACCATCACACAAAGCATTCTTTTCATCATCTACAAGCATAGAAATGTCACTACTCTCCACATAAGCAAAATTCTTCTCATTCAGAATAGTGGAATCATTACTAACTAAAGTTGACACTCTTCCAGATCCACTTTAGATTATAGTATTATTCATACTCCTAAAAATATAAGTTAAGTTCATGGAGCATTCTACAATTAATATAGACTAACCAATATCCAAGCTCAAAATATATAAGTGAAGCACACGAAGCATTCTATAAAACCATACCCAAAGGATTTAAGTGAAGCACAAAGAGCAATTCTATAAGATCGTACTAGAAGATATAAGTGAAGCACATGAAGTATTCTATAAATTTATGAAGGTACATATCATACTAGCATGGTTATTAAATAAAAAGAAAAACACAAAGGACACAAATCATGTGAACAAAACAAAAACCAAGGTATACCGATAATTGTTGAAGAAGAAAGATGGGATGCCAACCGGGGCATCCCCAAGCTTAGATGCTTGAGTATCCTCAGAATATTTACTTGGGTTGCCTTGGGCATCCCCAATCTTGAGCTCTTGCCTCTCTTTATTCTTCTCACATTGTTAACTCCTCGTTCTTCGAACACTTCATCCACAAAAAACTTTAACAAAAACTTTGTGAGATCTGTTAGTATAATAAAGCAAATCACTACCTTTAGGTACTGTTGCAAACTCATTATAATTTCATATTAGAACTATATATACTGTATTATAACTTCTCTATGGCTCATACCCTCCGATAATAGCCATAGATGCATCAAAATAAGCAAACAACACACGAAAAACAGAATCTGTCTAAAACAGGACAGTCTGTAGTAATATGGAGGTTTAGTAAACTTCTATAACTCCAAAAATTATGAAATAAATTTAAAAATTTGAAAAATTTGTACAGAAGTAATGTGAAAAAATTTTAAGACCCATTTGACTTTCCAGTAAAAAATGTAAAATCACGTGCTACAGCCAAAGTTTCTGTTTTTTGTTCTGCACATAGTAAACAAGCAATCTAATCATCCTAAAACCAAAGCTTGGCACATTATTTTTATAATACAATGGATATATATATATATATATAATGGGATAATTATTTACAGAGACACTTCCTTCTACATTGTTTCCGTGAGCATGAACACGAGTGCTCAAGATCGATCCTCACTTCTTCAATGCATAACTTTCCAATCACTTCTCTTTTTGAAAAACTTTTTAGGCATGAGACGCAAGTAATTTTTTTGTATTTTCATTATTTTAAAAAAATTGCATGTTTCACCCACAACTAAACATAAACAAAAAAGGAAAAACAAAATCTACTTCGTGAAGAAAGCAAACAAGCACACACGAGAATATCAACCCCACGCTATTGCTCCCCGGCAACGGCGCCAGAAAAGAGCTTGATAATCCCCAAGTGCAGGGAATCATCCTAGCAATTCCCAATGGTGGAAGTGATAAGTATGGAGTGTCGAACCCGCAAGGAGCTAAAGGTAAGATCAATATTCTCTCAAGCCCTATCTGCCACCGATACGACTCTATGTACACCGAACGTTTGCTTCCAACTAGAAACGAGAAATAAAACTACGTTGTGGGTATGAAGAGGATAACTTTGCATGATATCGGAGAGATATAATATGAAAGTAGGGGCTGTTATCATAAAGTTATAATATATTACTAAATATTATAAATAGTGAGTGTGGAATACTGGTGGATCGGTGTGCGGAATTGTCCTAGGCAATTGTTAACAAGACCGATAATCACTATTGTAGTTTCATATGACGGAGAGGCATAAGCTAACATATTTTCTCTTCTTGGATCATATGCACTTATGATTGGAACTCTAGAAAGCATCCGCAACCAATAAAGATCGTTAAGGTAAAACCCAACCATAGCATTAAAGTATCAAGTCCTCTTTATTCCCATACGCCATGTCCCGCTTATCCGTGTTTGTGTTTCAGTCACTCACGCAACGCAAACAATAAGAAAACCATGGACATATTGCAACACCCTACAGCGGGAATCCCTCACGCTTGAGCGACACAGAGGGCACCATAGTATAGCACCAAAGTAAAACATACAACTCATACCACTCTAGATCATCAATCAACCCAAAGACAAAGGATATCTACTCAAAACATCATAGGATGGCAACACATCATTGGATCATAATATGTGGCATAAAGCACCATGTTCAAGTAGGGATTACAGCGGGGTGTGGGAGAGTGGACTGCGTAAAAGAGATGAGGATGGTGATGATGATGGTGATGTTGATGAAGACGATCACGGCGGCGATGATTCCCCTCCAGATGGCACTCTCGTGCCACTAAGAGAGGAGGAGAGGTTCTCCCCCTTGTGCTTCCTCCTCCATGCCCCCCTAGATGGGGAGTGGTTCTCCCTCTGGTCCTTGGCCTTCATGGTGACGATGGCCCCTCCGGGATCCTCCTACATAGCCTCCGGTGATGACGGCCCCCTCCGGCAGGGTGCCAGAGAGGGCCTAGATTGATTTCTCATGGCTACAGAGGCTTGCGGAGGTGGAACTTCCGATCTAGGTTATTTTCTGGAGGTTTCTATATTTATAGCAATTTTTGGCGTCGGTCTCACATCAAGAAGGTGCCTGAGTCGTCCATGAGGTAGGCCCACGTGCCTGGGAGGCACCCCCACCCTCGTGGACGGCCCGGGACTCTTTTGGCCCAACACTTTTACTCCGGGGTCTTCTTTTGGTCCATAAAAAATCGTCAAAAATTGGCACGTCAATTGGACTCCGTTTGGTCTTCCTTTTCTGTAAAACTCAAAAACAAGGAAAAAACAGAAAGTGGCACTGGGCACTAGGTTAATAGGTTGGTCCCAAAAATCTTATAAAATAGCATATAAATGCATATAAAACATCCAAGGTTGATAATATAATAGCATGAATACTTCATAAATTATAGATACGTTGGAGACGTATCAGTAGGTAGTGTTAGTAGTCTACCAAGTGGCACCCGGTACAGGTGGGCTTGGGACAGACTAGGCACCGTGGCCGGGTATACCAAGCATCGCCCGTTTGGTGAGCTTGGGAACCCTGTACACATCATCTGGGGCCGTGAGCGACACCTCGGCCGGATCTCCTAGCGGATGGAACCCGAATAGGCGATAAACCTGGACTAGAGACTTGTGTGGTTAGTCAGGTCATGGCCGACTCCCTCGCCAGGCTTTCGCTTGAAGGTTGCCGAGATACACGACGTGTACATGGTGGTAAGTGGCGAGAGCATGTGTGAATAAGTACAGCCCTGCAGGGTTAACATTATCTATTCGAATAGCCATGTCCGTGGTAAAGGACTTCTGGGTTGTCTGTACATTTCATAGACAAGTGAAAGTGGATACTCTGAAATGTGCAAGATAAGCGTGAGTGCTATGGATGGCGTTCTCGTAGGGAGACGGGAGCGGATCCATAGTGGTGTATTGATATGGTGAATATGTGGACTCATGTGCACCACCTCAAAGAGTTATTTGCAGTCATAGTTTAGGATAGCCACCGAGTCAAAGCTGGCTAGCTGCAGTCAAACTCCACCACCCCCTTTGTTGATACTGATGCATATGTAGTTAGTTTTGATGTAAGTCTTGCTAGGTACATTTGTACTCACGTTTTCTTAATTTATGTTTTTGTAGAGAGACTTCAGTCTCGTTAGTAGTTCCACATGGACTTCGACGTTTAGCTTGTTACCTCAGCTACGATCTTGTGCCCTCGGCAAGGTCTTGTAGATAGTTAGGCTTCTCAACCTTTTTCATTTGTAGTTGTCTGTACTCAAGCATATTTATGCTTTCGCTTGTTGCTTGTATGCTCTGTATGTTGGGTCATGAGACCCATGTTTGTAATGCTTGGCTCTTCGGAGCCTAATGAATAAATAATTGAGTCATAGAGTTATGTTTTGATGCCATGTTGTGTTTGCACATATCGAGCATATTGTGTGTATGTTATTGAAATGCTTGGTATGTGTGGGATCCGACAACCTAGTTGTTTATCCTTGGTAGCCTCTCTTACCGGGAAATGTCTCCTAGTGCTTCCACTGAGCCATGGTAGCTTGCTACTGCTCCGGAACACTTGGGCTGGCCCGCATGTGTCCTTCTTCATTCCTGTGTCTGTCCCTTCGGGGAAATGTCACGCGGTGTCTACCGGAGTCCTATTAGCCTGCTACATCCCGGATTCTCTGGAGTCCTGTTAGCCCAGCTGCTAAAGCCCGGATTCACTCGCTGATGACCAACACGTTCGTTGTTGGGTCATGTATGCCTGTCCCTGTAAGTTAGGGCCACTTTGGGTTTACGACTAATCATGCCGGCTCGGGTTCTTTGTCATAGGGATGCTAGCGACACTAGCATATATGTGAGCCAAAAGGCGCAAACGGTCCCGGGTCAGGTAAGGTGGCACCCGTGGAAATACCGTGCGTGAGGCCGCAAAGTGATATGATGTGTTACATGCTAGATAGGTATGACTTAGGATCGGGGTCCTGACAATGACTCTAATATCACTGAGGGAGTCCTGGATTGGGGGGTCTCCGGACAGCCGGACTATCCTTTGGCCGGACTGTTGGACTATGAAGATACAAGATTGAAGACTTCGTCCCGTGTCCGTATGGGATTCTCCTTGGCGTGGAAGGCAAGCTAGGAAATACGGATGTGTAGATCTCCTCCCTTGTAACCGACTCTGTGTAACCCTAGCCCCCTCCAGTGTCTATATAAACCGAAGGGTTTAGTCCGTAGGACAACATACAATCATACCATAGGCTAGCTTCTAGGGTTTAGCCTCTACGATCTCGTGGTAGATCAACTCTTGTAATACTCATATCATCAAGAACAATCAGGCAGGACGTAGGGTATTACCTCCATCAAGAGGGCCCGAACATGGGTAAACATCGTGTCCCCTGCCTCCTGTTACCATCCGCCTTAGACGCACAGTTCGGGACCCCCTACCCGAGATCCGTCGGTTTTGACACCGACATTGGTGCTTTCATTGAGAGTTCCACTGTGTTGTCTGTAACACCCCAGATGTAACTTTCCCAATTTGTACTCCAACTCTTGCCGTTTCCGGCGTTAGGTTATTTTATTTTCTCGGGTTCGGGTCATTGTCTCCGTGTGTTGTTATCGTTGTCATGCATCTCATTTCATATCATCATGTGCATTGCATTTTCATACGTGTTCGTCTCATGCATTCGAGCATTTTCCCCGTTGTCCGTTTTGCATTCCGGCGCTTCGTTCTCCTCCGGTGGTCATTTCTAGATTTCTTTCGTGTGTGGGGATTAAACATTTCTGGATTGGACTGAGACTTTCCAAGCGGCCTTGGTTTACTACCGGTAGACCGTCTGTCAAGTTTCGTATCATTTGGACTCCGTTTGGTACTCCAACGGTTAACCGAGGGACCGAAAAGGCCTCATGTGTGTTGCAGCCCAACACCCCTCCAATTTGGCCCAAAACCCACCTAAACCTTCTCCATCATCTAAAGCGTTCGATCACGATCGCGTGGCCGAAAACCGCACCTCATTTGGACTCTCCTAGCTCCCTCTATGCCTATAAATAGACCCCCCGAAATTTGGATCTCCTTCTCCCCCCGAAACCCTAATTTTCCCTCTCCGCGCCGGCCGGACACGTCCGAATCCGACCGGACGCGTCCGCTGCCGCCCCGCGCCCAATCAGATCGCGCCAAGTGGCACCGCCCGGCCTCCTCCTCCGCCAGCCCGTGAGGCCCAGGGCAGGCCCTCCCCGGCCCATCGTCGCGCCGCCCGCGCCCTCCTCCTCCACGGCGCCGCGCCCGCGCCCGCCGCCATCCGCCGCCTCCCCGCCGGCGCGCCGTCGCTCGCCACCCACCGCACCGGAGCAGCCGCCGCCCCGCGCCGCCCAGGTCGTCACCGGCCGCCCCGACCGCCACCACCGCGGCCGACCCGAGCAGGCGCCGCCACCGCCATCGCCATCGCCGGCCCCGCCTCCTTCTCTACTCCGGCCGCCGCCCGCGTCATCTCCGGCGCGAGCTCCGCCGCCTCGATCCGCATGCCCGCCGAAACCCTAGATCGGAGGTTGTTTTTTTTCTTCTAAGTCTCGGAGATTCATAGTTCCAAGTGCTCATGTCCGTGGCCCTGTAACTTTGCATCCGTAGCTCCGATTCTTGCATATAGCATATCAAAATGTTCATCTCAAAGAGTACATCATTTCGTTCCATTGCATCATTTTCATTTGAGTTCATATTGATGCCCGAAATGCTATTAGAAGAGGGCTACTTGAGTCAATTGTCAGATCTTCTACTCCATTTAGCTTTTTGTCATTTTTTCCATGATTAATGTGTGCATGATATGCCCTGATGTTCTACATATGTTTCCTTAAGGGTTTTGTCATCTTTCCAGAGGTGCAACCCATGTATTTCTGTGATGTGTGTGGTGACTAGTGCAAGCTTGCAAAGTGGTGCACTTGGTAACTCTGTTTTCAGGGACTTAGCAATTCCACTAAGTCCTTGATCTGTTTATCTCATGGTGCCATACGTTCATGTTGTTTCCTAGTGATACGTGCCTCTTTTGAGGATGATTAGTAAGGATATTTTGTTAATCTTGTAGTGCTCTATCCATCCATGTCTTTGTTTGCAATTATGGAGCACCCTAGCTTGAGTCAATCGAGCTCTACTTTTGCTACTTTGTGAATCTGGGCAGATTGTCAACTTGTTTGCAATTTTGCCGGTGATGTTGTAGTTGATCCATGCATGCTAGGCTATTGTTCTTGCCATGTATAGATTGCATTTTGTGCCTTCTTGATGGGTGTATGCTTGTCTTTCCATGACTTGCACCGTAGTGAGTGCATCGAGCTTGTAAACATGCCTACTTGAGTTATATTTCAGCATGTGTCAGTTTTCACTAAGTCTAAAACTGATTATGTTTTTGCTATGTTCACATGCTTGCAATTGTATTTTCTGATCCCTTTTGGCTCAAGGTCACTAAGGGACTTTTGTTAAGCTCTTTGAGTAGCTCCAGGCCATGCTTTAGTTTGCCCTGTTCAGGTCCTGTAGCATGTAGTTTTGTGGCTCCGAAGAGTGCTACCTGATCTGAAATTCCAGACAAGTGTTGATTTCACTAAGTCTAAGATCTGTTTGTCATATGCATTTTTGCCATGCTTGTTTGAACCTGTTAATGGATGATTTGGCCATAGCTCAGTGCTAGACTTTTGTTAAGCATCTTGTATGCATCCCTGCCGTGTATTTTGTTGTCTTTTTTGGGTGCTGTAGCATGTTCATCTCATTGCATTTAGATGCCTACTTGTTGTAAATCGCAGACCGGTGTCATTTTTGAATCGCTTGCCATTTCCAAACCGTAACTCCGATTCCGGCGTTCTTTATATCGTTTTCAAGCGATTTCATCTCATCTTTCCAGTGGAACACTTGGAATTCCAAGTTGAGTCCAGGTTCATGCGTTTCCTGTCATATCTTGCATTTTGCATCCCGCATCGCATCCCGCATAGCATATCATCATCGCATCGTCTTGTTTGGTTCTTGCACTTGGTTGATTGTGTCCTTGTTGCTTGTTTGTCTTGTTTGGGTAGAGCCGGGAGACGAGTTCGCTAACGAGGAGCCCGTTGCGTTTGCTTTTGAGGATCCAGTCAACTCTGACAACTGTGCAGGCAAGATGATCATACCCTCGAAATCACTACTATCTTTGCTATGCTAGTTTGCTCGCTCTTTTGCTATGCCATTGCTACGATGCCTACCACTTGCTTTCAAGCCTCCAAAATTGCCATGTCAAACCTCTAACCCACCATGTCCTAGCAAACCATTGATTCGCTATGTTACCGCTTTGCTCGGCCCCTCTTATAGCGTTGCTAGTTGCAGGTGAAGATTGGAGCCCGTTCTTGTTGGAACATTTATTTACTTGTTGGGATATCATTATATTATCTTGTTATCTTAATGCATCTATATACTTGGTAAAGGGTGGAAGGCTCGGCCTCTCGCCTAGTGTTTTGTTCCGCTCTTGCCGCCCTAGTTTCCGTCATATCGGTGTTATGTTCCCGGATTTTGCGTTCCTTACGCGGTTGGGTTATAATGGGAACCCCTTGATAGTTCGCCTTGATTAAAGCTTTTCCAGCAATTCCCAACCTTGGTTTTACCATTTGCCACCTAGCCTCTTTTCCCTTGGGTTTCCGGAGCCCGAGGGTCATCTTATTTTAACCCCCCCCCCCCCGGGCCAGTGCTCCTCTGAGCGTTGGTCCAAACTAGAGTCCTGTGCAGCGCCCCCTCGGGGAAACTCGAGGTTTGGTTTTAGTTGTATGGAGCGCTCATCTGAGTGTGCCCTAAGAACGAGATATGTGCAGCTCCTATCGGGATTTGTCGGCACATCGGGCGGTGTTGCTGGTCTTGTTTTAACCTGTCGAAGTGTCTTGAGTAACCGAGATACCGAGTCTGATCGGAATGTCTTGGGAGTAGGTCTATTCCTTCGTTGACCGTGAGAGCTTGTCATGGGCTAAGTTGGGACTCCCCTGCAGGGATTTGAACTTTCGAAAGCCATGCCCACGGTTATGGGCAGATGGGAATTTGTTAATGTCCGGTTGTAGATTACTTGAACCTTAATTTAATTAAAATGAATCAACTGAGTGTGTTACCGTGATGGCCTCTTCTCGGCGGAATCCGGGAAGTGGACACGGTGTTGGAGTAATGTTTGCGCAGGTTGCTCTCTAGTTTCTCGCTCGCGCTTTGCCACCTCTTCTCGCTCTCTTTTGTGAATAAGTTAGCCACCATATTTTGCTAGTCGCTTGCTGCAGCTCCACATATATTTACCTTGCCATTCCTATAAGCTTAAATAGTCTTGATCGCGAGGGTGCGAGATTGCTGAGTCCCTGTGGCTCACAGATTACTATTACACCAGATGCAGGGCCTCATGATTCCGCTCCAGGAGACGCAATTGAGCTCAAGTGGGAGTTCGATGAGGACTCTCAATGTTACTATGTTTCCTTTCCTGATGATCAGTAGTGGTGCCCAGTTGGGGGTGATTGGGACCGTGTAGCATGTTCGGTTATCTTTTATTTTGGCGCTGTAGTCGGGCCATGAGTGTTTGGTTGATGTAATGTTATTTATGTACTTGATTGACATGGCAAGTGTAAGCCAACTATGTTATCTCCCCTTTATGATTTATATTACATGGGATGTTGTGAAGATTGCCTAATTTGCGACATATGCCTTCAATGCGATTATGCCTCTAAGTCGTGCCTCGACACATGGGAGCTATAGTCGCATCGAGGGTGTTACAAGTTGCTAATCAGAGCCTTCCCCGACCTTGGGAGCCCCATTGCTTGATCGTTTTAGCGGCCGAGTTGTGTCTAGAAAAATGTTTTGAGTCATTTAGCAATTATATATCGGAGAGTTTAGGAATTCTTTTTACTTCCCAGTCTCCTCATCGCTCTGGTAAGGCATCCTGACATAGAGTTTTGACTCTTCTCTTCTCAAATTTCACTAATTTTTTTTAGGATCACACGGGTATCTTGGAATCGTTCCGATGGTTTTATGATGAGAACATTGTCTTGGTGCCTCCTGTCAGGGGTTTAGTGGAAGTGTCCCGGGGAGTCGAGATCTAAGGTGTTGTCATCATAATTTTATCGTTGCAGTTCTGGAATACCTGAGTCTAGTACGCCGACATCGAAAATCTCTTTTATGCAGTTCGTCGGTGAGATAACCTCGACGCCACCCAGTACTGGGGCGGGAGTTCGGGAGTATCGCCATAACTTGTATAACGGATGCTTTTCGAAGGTTGAGGTAGATGGTTTCCGAAGGTTTCTTGGTTATGTGTAGAAGGATGGATACAGCTGGATGTAGGATTTGCTAGTTTGGGTGAGATATTATGCTTCCCCTGTATCCCCAACACCTGATTGCATAACCGGAAAGGTTTGGGAGTTTCATAGGTGGGAATTCTAGTAGCTCTAGTTCTTCTTCCACGGATATTGGTTTGAGATTGGGATTTCTTACCGATTATTCGTTCTTGATCCGTACCTTGTTGATTTATTTCTCTACCTTAATTCTAAGTGGCTTCTTAATTTATGGATATGTGACCATTTCAAGAGGAATGCATTCGTTCATTTTGTTCGGATGTGAAGACTATATGTTGCAATTTTCATTCCGTTGGATTCAGCTTCAATATTCGTCTATCAATGTGCTAATGGATGTCAACCTCTTCAGGATGGCTCCTCCAACGCGCACGACTCCGAATCCTGATCCGCCGCCACCTCCACCTCCTCCGGAGGCATGGCAAGCTGTGATGGCCGCAACCAATGCAAACACACAGTTGATCATGCAAATTCTCCAAGAGCGCAATCAAGGCAACCAAGGGAATCAAGGCAGCCATCAGAATCACTTTGCTACACTCAACGAGTTCCTTCCTAACGGGCCAAAGACTTTCAGCAATTGTGTTGAGGCAACCGATGCTGACGTGGCTTGTGGATCTGTGTAAGCATTTCGAGTGCAGTAACGTCAGGCCTGAGGACTTTGTTAAGTTCGCTTCCTTCCAACTCAAAGATCATGCTGCAGAATGGTTCCAGCAGTACAAGGATTCCAGAGGTGGACGTGTTATCACTTGGGATGATTTCCGTCGAGATTTCCGAGCTCATCATATTCCTCAGAGCGTGGTTGAAAGCAAGCGTGAGGAATTCCGCAATCTGAAGCAAGGCTCCTTGTTGGTCTATGACTACAACAAGTTGTTTCAGAAGCTCGTCCGCTTTGCCAAGCAGGACGTCCCTGATGAGAAGAGCATGATATATCAGTTCAGGGGTGGTCTCAGAGAAGAAATTCAGCTAGCTCTTGTCCTCTTCAAGCCCTTGAGATACGATGAGTTCTACAACATGGCACTGAAGCAAGAGGCTGCTCAATTGAGGTGTGATGCTTCCAAGAAGCGAGTCAGAGATGTTACTTCTTCTTCCTCTACTCAACTGGCCAAGCAGCAGAAGTATTGGCTTCCTCCTCCTCCGTTCGGTCAGCTGTATCAGCAGAAGAGCAAAGGTGGCAGTGCTTCTTCCCACCCACCCAACCCTGGCTTTCAGAACAAGACTTCGTCTCAAGCTCCAAGATCGAGTGCTCCGTATCACCGTCCGCTTTCAGAGGTCACGTGCAACAAGTGCCAACAGAAGGGTCACTATGCCAACAAGTGTCTCAACCAGAGGCGTCTTCCTCCTCCTCCTGTGAGATCGGCAAGTACAGCTGTGGTCAAGCATAACCCCAAGTTCGCTAAGGTCAATATGGTGAATGCAGCTCAGGCAGAGGACTCACCAAATGTCATCATGGGTAACCTTCCTGTTAATGATATTCCTGCAAAAGTTCTTTTTGACACTGGTGCATCGCATTGCTTCATTTCCAAACCTTTTGCATCAAAGTATGAGTGCGATTATCAGTATCTGCAAAGTTCCTTGCAAATTGTGTCACCGGGCAAGCAGATGACAGCTAACACCTGCGTCCAGGAGGTTACTATTACCTTGGGTGACTACAAGTTCCTTTCTTCCCCAATTGTTTTGGGTAACTCGGATATTGATCTTATTCTCGGAATGGATTGGCTTTCTAAGCACAAGGCACATCTTGATTGTGCTGCCAGGCAGATTCAGTTGACTCATTCGTCTGAGGAAGTAATTGTCTTTGCCGCTCGGGATAATACAATCCGTCTATTTTCTCTCAATGAGAAGGGTGAATTGGATGCCATCTCTCAAATTCCAGTCGTTTGCGAATATCAAGACATATTTCCAGAAGAGCTTCCAGGAATGCCCCCGCACCGGCCAGTTGAATTCGTTATTGATCTTGAGCCTGGTACGGAACCTGTGTGCAAACGTCCTTACAAGCTCGAACCTGAAGAGTTGAAGGAGCTGAAGAAGCAACTCGATATTCAAGAGAAAATGGGTCTCATCCGGCCTAGTTCTTCTCCGTGGGGTTGTGGTGTTCTTTTTGTGAAGAAGGATGGAATGGACCGACTTTGTGTTGATTATCGTCCATTGAACAAGAAGACCATCAAGAACAAATACCGACTTCCCAACATCAATGAGCTGTTCGAACAACTCAAAGGTGCCCAAGTATTCTCCAAGCTTGATCTCCCTATGGGTTATCATGAGCTTGTATTTTCTGATCCCTTTTGGCTCAAGGTCACTAAGGGACTTTTGTTAAGCTCTTTGAGTAGCTCCAGGCCATGCTTTACTTTTCCATGTTGAGGTCCTGTAGCATGTAGTTTTGTGGCTCCGAAGAGTGCTACCTGATCTGAAATTCCAGACAAGTGTTGATTTCACTAAGTCTGAGATCTGTTTGTCATATGCATTTTTGCCATGCTTGTTTGAACCTGTTAATTGATGATTTGGCCGTAGCTCAGTGCTAGACTTTTGTTAAGCATCTTATATGCATCCCTGCCGTGTATTTTGTTGTCTTTTTTGGGTGCTGTAGCATGTTCATCTCATTGCATTTAGATGCCTACTTGCTATAAATCGCAGACCGGTGTCATTTTTGAATCGCTTGCCATTTCCAAACCGTAACTCCGATTCTGGCATTCTTTATATCGTTTTCAAGCGGTTTCATCTCATATTTCCATTGGAACACTTGGAATTCCAAATTGAGTCCAGGTTCATGCGTTTCCTGTCATATCTTCTATTTTGCATCCCGCATCGCATCCCGCATAGCATATCATCATCGCATCGTCTTGTTTGGTTCTTGCACGTGGTTGATTGTGTCCTTGTTGCTTGTTTGTCTTGTTTGGGTAGAGCCGGGAGACGAGTTCGCTAACGAGGAGCCCGTTGTGTTTGCTTTTGAGGATCCAGTCAACTCTGACAACTATGCAGGCAAGATGATCATACCCTCGAAATCACTACTATCTTTGCTATGCTAGTTTGCTCGCTCTTTTGCTATGCCATTGCTACGATGCCTACCACTTGCTTTCAAGCCTCCAAAATTGCCATGTCGAACCTCTAACACACCATGTCCTAGCAAACCATTGATTGGCTATGTTACCGCTTTGCTCGGCCCCTCTTATAGCGTTGCTAGTTGCAGGTGAAGATTGGAGCCCGTTCCTTGTTGGAACATTTATTTACTTGTTGGGATATCATTATATTATCTTGTTATCTTAATGCATCTATATACTTGGTAAAGGGTGGAAGGCTCGGCCTCTCGCCTAGTGTTTTGTTCCACTCTTGCCGCCCTAGTTTCCGTCATATCGGTGTTACGTTCCCGGATTTTGCGTTCCTTACGCGGTTGGGTTATAATGGGAACCCCTTGATAGTTCGCCTTGATTAAAGCTTTTCCAGCAACTACCAACCTTGGTTTTACCATTTGCCACCTAGCCTCTTTTCCCTTGGGTTTCCGGAGCCCGAGGGTCATCTTATTTTAAACCCCCTCGGGCCAGTGCTCCTCTGAGTGTTGGTCCAAACTAGAGTCCTGTGTAGCGCCCTCTCGGGGAAACTCGAGGTTTGGTTTTAGTTGTATGGAGCGCTCATCTGAGTGTGCCCTGAGAACGAGATATGTGCAGCTCCTATCGAGATTTGTCGGCACATTCAGGCGGTGTTGCTAGTCTTGTTTTAACCTGTCGAAGTGTCTTGACTAACCGAGATACCGAGTCTGATCGGAACGTCTTGGGAGGAGGTCTATTCCTTCGTTGACCATGAGAGCTTGTCATGAGCTAAGTTGGGACTCCTTTGCAGGGATTTGAACTTCTGAAAGTCGTGCCCGCGGTTATGGGCAGATGGGAATTTGTTAATGTCCGGTTGTAGATAACTTGAACCTTAATTTAATTAAAATGAATCAACTAAGTGTGTTACCGTGATGGCCTCTTCTCGACGGAATCTGGGAAGTGAACACGGTGTTGGAGTAATGTTTGCGTAGGTTGCTCTCTAGTTTCTCGCTCGCGCTTTGCCTCCTCTTCTTGCTCTCTTTTGCGAATAAGTTAGCCACCATATTTTGCTAGTCACTTGCTGCAGCTCCACATATATTTACCTTGCCATTCCTATAAGCTTAAATAGTCTTCATCGCAAGGGTGCGAGATTGCTGAGTCCCTGTGGCTCACAGATTACTATTACACCAGATGGAGGGCTTGATGATTCCGCTCCAGGAGATGCACTTGAGCTCAAGTGGGAGTTCGACGAGGACTCTCAATGTTACTATGTTTCCTTTCCTGATGATCAGTAGTGGTGCCCAGTTGGGGGTGATTGGGACCATGTCGCATGTTGGGTTATCTTTTATTTTGGTGCCGTAGTCGGGCCATGAGTGTTTGGTTGATGTAATGTTATTTATGTACTTGATTGACGTGGCGAGTGTAAGCCAACTATGTTATCTCCCCTTTATGATTTATATTACATGGGATGTTGTGAAGATTGCCTAATTTGCGACATATGCCTTCAATGCGATTATGCCTCTAAGTCGTGACTCGACACGTGGGAGCTATAGTCGCATCGAGGGTGTTACATTGTCATCATAAGGGGTGATGGTTCGTCTCGTTGTCAAGGACACATCACCTCTAGGGGATCCCTGGCTATAGGCCAAACTCTCCAACTAGGCGGTTTCGTCATGACCGCCCGCTCGGCCGCTGCGCCGACGATGACTTGTCGGGTCATCGAAAATAGCCTCCACATTGGCTCGAAATTCACCGAGCAGATGGATCCAATGGAGCTCTCCTCTTTGAACGAGCTCTTGGATCGCATCGTCGCTCTGGGAGTCACTACGGACTACGATCGGATCGGGCTTAAACCCGACCAAAGGGAGATTAACTCTCCGCCGGTCACCCATCAGATAGCGGTGGTGGAGGAGCAATGCCGCGAGTCTCCCTCTATCCTGAGGACGAACTATGTCTGGATTTCTGAGCTCTCCGAGCCGGATACCCGCTCACGGGAGGACATTTCCCTAACCCTAAGCCTAGAATCATGTCGCATACCGAACCCGCGGGGCAACATCCCGGAGCCCGAACTTCCAAGATTGGAAACTCCCCTGCCCCGGGATCTCAGATTAGGTGAAGGTCCGGACTTAAATCCACCCACCCACCCAGATACCAATGATCTTCCCCACATTAGGCAAGCTCCCCAAGAGACAGTACATCACTATTGGGCCAGATTCCTCCTTGTAATGAACAAGGTCAAGGACTGTCGTGAGGAATACGCAATTTCGTTCTTTTGCAACAATTGCACGGACAAGGGAATCCTCAACTCCATAAGTCACCGTGACATAGCACACTTCGCTGACTTGGCGGCCATAGTACGGAAATACTGTGCGATGGAAAGCGCCTGGAAAACCCAAACACAATTTTGGGATAGTCCGGCTCTGACAAAACCCCCAGTCCGAACTAAAAGGGTGCACTCTCATAAGTCGCCCGACTCAGTTACAAAGAAGCAAAAGCCCACTACAGGGCATGAAACCGTATTGGAGGGATGGCTTAACGGGCCCTGCAAAATTCATAGTACAGCGGATACCATATCAACACATAGCCTTAGAGCATGTTGGGTACTCCGGCAGGTGGCCAAGAGCGGTGAGGATCTCCTCATCCAAACTACCTCAGAACACCTTCCCGTGGATAACAATACGGTATTGACGGTCTTCGAGACCTTCGCCTCAAATAATAGGCGTAAGCGAGCACTCCGCAGCCTTGCCGAAGTCTGCCACGTGGCAGTAATAAATCCATGGAGCGACACGACTATCACCTTGAATGCCAGTGACGAACCTAAATTCCGAACAGCCCGAGCACCAGCCGCTTTGGTCCTCAGTCCAATTGTGGACGGCTTTCGGCTCACTAAAGTGCTCATGGACGGCGGCAGCGGATTAAACCTCATTTATGAGGAGACTCTTCAAAAAATGGAAATAGACAGCAACCGTATTGAGCAAAGCAGCATGACCTTCCGAGGAATCATCCCAAGTCGGGAGGCACGTCACGCTGGGAAAATCACACTAGATGTGGTATTCGGCACTCCGGAGAATTACAGGTCCGAAGAAATCACATTCCAAGTGGCCCCGTTAAGTAGCGGATACCACACCCTTCTAGGGAGGGAGGCATTCACGACTTTTCAAGCCATACCCCATTACGGGTACATGAAGCTCAAAATGCCCGGACCCAATGGAATCATCACTCTAGCTAGTGATCCGGACATAGCACTCCGCGCCGAGAACAAAACAGCCGCACTGGCCCTCGAGGCATTATCCAAAGCCCTTGTGGTGGAGGAGTTAACTGCGCTGCGCTCCACAATGGACAGGGACGACGTGATACTAGACAAAAGATCCAAGTCGACCTCCTTTAAACCAGCGGATGAAATAGTCAAATTCCAAGTCCATCCAACGGACCGCACAAAAACAGCATCCATTGGGGCATAGTTAAACCCCGCCGTAGACGCCGCACTATGGGAGTTCCTGCGCGAGAATTGGGACATATTCGCCTGGCATCCTTCAGACATGCCAGGAATCCCACGCAGGCTGGCCGAGCATAGCCTTAACATTCTAAAAGGATTCAAGCCAGTCAAGAAGACTCTTCGGCGTTTCTCCGAACCTAAGCGACAAGCCATGGGAGAGGAGCTAGCCAAATTACTGGAGGCCGGATTCATTAGAGAAATAAAGCATCCGGACTGGCTAGCAAACCTGCTGATGGTGCCAAAGAAGGACAAATCCTAACGCCTATGCGTCGACTTCAAGGACCTTAATAAGGCTTGCCCAAAGGATCCCTTCCCCCTCCCTCGCATCGATCAAATTATCGACGCTACCGCGGGACACGACTCATTGTGCTTCCTCGACGCATACTCCGGTTACCACCAAATTAAGATGGCGGAGTCCGACCAAGCCGCAACGGCATTTACCACTCCATACGGCCCCTTCTGTTTTAACACAATGTCCTTCGGGCTCAAAAATGCCAGCGCAACATATCAGCGCAAGATTCAGACATGTCTGGAAAAGCAGATCGGCAAAACAGTGGAGGCATACGTCGACGATGTGGTCGTTAAAACCAGACACGTCGACTCCTTAATAGACGACTTGAGGCTCACGTTCGACAATCTTCAAACATACGACATTAAGCTCAATCTGGAAACTGCGTTTTCGGCGTACCCGCTGGAAAGCTCCTGGGCTTTATCGTCTCCAGCTGAGGAATTGAAGCAAATCCGGCCAAAATCCGGGCTCTGTCGCAGTTGGCTATCCCAACTGACCTCAAGAAAATTCAGAAGTTAACTGGATGTGTGGCGGCTTTAAGCCGCTTTATCTCCCGATTAGGAGAAAAGGCACTCCCCCTTTATCACCTTCTTCGGCGCACCGAACACTTCGAGTGGACGGACGCAGCCACGAACGGATTGGAAGAAATAAAAGCCATCCTGGCCACCAACCCAATCTTGGCCGTGCCAAATGTCGGCGAACCAATGCTATTATATATAGTGGCAACTCACCAAGTTGTAAGCGCAGTGCTCGTTGTCGAACGAGAGACGGACAGACATAAATTCTCACTTCAAAAGCCGGTGTATTATGTATCCACCTTCCTCACTCCATGCAAATCCCGGTACCCACATTATCAAAAGATAGCATACGTGGTATTCATGGCATCCCAAAAACTACGGCACTACTTTCAATAGTGTTCAATTACGGTGGCCTCCGAGCTACCACTCAATGACATAATAAACAACCGCGATGCCACGGGCCGTATTGCCAAATGGGATATCGAGCTCCTCCTGTTCGACATAACATATAAACCACGGCAAGCCATTAAGTCGCAAGTACTGGCCAATTTTGTAGCCAAATGGACAGAAGTCGAACTCCCTAAAGAGTATGGCGCATACTCCAATTCGATCATGCACTTCGACGGCTGGTCTGGGGGCTGGCGTCGTCCTGACGTCCCCCACCGGAGATACGGTGCAATACGTACTCCAAATAATATATACAGACTGCAATAACGCAGCCGAATACGAGGCCCTATTACACTGTCTCCGGATGGCAGCCTCCATGGGCATTCAACGCATGGAGGTGCGTGGGGACTCGAACCTTGCAATATCCCAAATAAATGGAGACTTCGATGCCAAGGATCCGAAAATGGCGGCATATCGCAACGCCGTCCTCAAAATGTCAGCTCGGTTCGAGGGGCTTGAATTCCACCATGGGGCTCGGGAAAACAACCAGGCGGCGGACATCCTCGCCCGTATCGGCGCTAAACACGACCCTGTCCCACCTAACATCTTCCTGGAAAAACGGTTTAAGCCATCCGTGGCATGGGAATGGGACACCGGCAACAATAGTCTGGACCCGGCCACAACACCAGATACCGAACACTTTGACACAATCGGAGGCTCTGCCATCGAAATGACACCTTCAGTCCACGTAATAATGGCCGTCATCACCCTGTGGACAGAACCATTCCTGGCCTACCTAACCAGACAGGAACTACCCGAGGACCAAAATGAGGCACACTGCATAGTGCGGCGATCTAAAGCCTACAAGGTCCACGAGGGAGAGCTTTATAAGAAAAGCACCATCGGAGTCCTCCAAAGGTGAATCTCCGAAGAGGAAGGGCGGAAGCTATTGGCAGAAATCCATGCCGGACTCGGTGGCCATCACGCTGCAGCATGGGCCCTTGTAAGCAAGGCCTTCCGTACAGGTTTCTATTGGCCAACGGCCCGGGCAGATGCGCAGCATCTGGTCCAACATTGCGTCGGTTGCCAGCTTTTTGCAAACCAAAGCCATATGCCGTCTACCGCTCTCCAAACAATCCCCATTACTTGGCCCTTTGCGGTCTGGGGGCTTGATATGGTCGGACCCCTTAAAGGGGGAAACCATAAGAAAAAATACTTACTGGTCATGGTGGATAAATTCACCAAATGGATAGAAGCCAAACCTGTCAAAACGGCTGAATCCGGACCAGTGATAGACTTCATATCCGGGGTCGTACACCGTTATGGCATCCCCCACAGCATCATCACTGACAATGGCACGAACTTTATAGCTGATGAGGTGAAACTTTGGTGCAGCAACATGGGCATCAAGCTCGATTATGCTTCTGTCTATCACCCGCAGATAGCGGTGGTGGAGGAGCAATGCGGTGAGTCTCCCTCTATCCTGAGGACGAACTATGTCTGGATTTCTGAGCTCTCCGAGCCAGATACCCGCTCACAGGAGGACACTGCCCTAACCCTGAGACTAGAATCAGGTCGCATACCAAACCCGCGGGGCAACATCCCGGAGCCCGAACTTCCAAGATCGGAAACTCCCCTGCCCCGGGATCTCAGATTGGGTCAAGGTCCGGACTTAAATCCACCCGCCCACCCAGATACCAATGATCTTTCCCACATTAGGCAAGCGCCCCAAGAGACAGTACATCACTATTGGGACAAGGTCAAGGACTATCGCGAGGAAGACGCAATTTCGTTCTTTTGCAACAATTGCACGGACAAGGGAATCCTCAACTCCATAAGTCACCGTGAAATAGCACACTTCGCTGACTTGGCGGCCATAGTACGGAAATACTGTGTGATGGAAAGCGCCTGGAAAACCCAAACACAATTTTGGGATAGTCCGGCTCTGACAAAACCCCCAGTCCGAACTAAAAGGGTGCACTCTCATAAGCCGCCCGACTCAGTTACAAAGAAGCAAAAGCCCACTACAGGGCATGAAACCGTCTTGGAATGATGGCTTAACGGGCCCTGCAAAATTCATAGTCAGCGGATACCATATCAACACATAGCCTTAGAGCATGTTGGGTACTCCGGCAGGTGGCCAAGAGCGGTGAGGATATCCTCATCCAAAATACCTCAGAACACCTTCCCGTGGATAACAATACGGTATTGATGGTCTTCGAGACCTTCGCCTCAAATAATAGGCATAAGCAAGCACTCCGCGGCCTTACCGAAGTCTGCCACGTGGCAGCAATAAATCCATGGAGCGACACGACTATCACCTTCAATGCCAGTGACGAACCTAAATTCCGAACAGCCCGAGCACCAGCCGCTTTGGTCCTCAGTCCAATTGTGGACGGCTTTCGGTTCACTAAAGTGCTCATGGACGGTGGCAGTGGATTAAACCTCATTCATGAGGAGACTCTTCAAAAAATGGAAATAGACAGCAACCGTATTGAGCAAAGCAGCATGACCTTTCGAGGAATCATCCCCAGTCGAGAGGCACGTCGCGCTGGGAAAATCACACTAGATGTGGTATTCGGCACTCCGAAGAATTACAGGTCCGAAGAAATCACATTCCAAGTGGCCCCGTTCAGTAGCAGATACCACGCCCTTCTAGGGTGGGAGGCATTCACGACTTTTCAAGCCATACCCCATTACGGGTACATGAAGCTCAAAATGCCCGGACCTAATGGAATCATCACTCTAGCTAGTGATCCGGACATAGCACTCTGCGCCAAGAACAAAACAGCCGCACTGGCCCTCGAGGCATTATCCGAAGCCCTTGTGGCGGAGGAGTTAACTGCGCTGTGCTCCACAATGGACAGGGATGACATGATACTAGATAAAAAATCCAAGTCGACCTCCTTTAAACCAGCAGATGAAATAGTCAAATTCCAAGTCCATCCAATGGACCCCACAAAAACAGCATCCATTGGGGCATAGTTAAACCCCGCCGCAGACGCCGCACTATGGGAGTTCCTGCGCGAGAATTGGGACATATTCGCCTGCATCCTTCAGACATGCCAGGAATCCCACGCTGGCTGGCCGAGCATAGCCTTAACATTCTAAAAGGATTCAAGCCGGTCAAGCAGAATCTTTGGCGTTTCTTCGAACCTAAGCGACAAGCCATGGGAGAGGAGCTAGCCAAATTACTGGAGGCCGGATTCATTAGAGAAATAAAGCATCCGGACTGGCTAGCAAACCTGGTGATAGTGCCAAAGAAGGACAAATCCTGGCGCCTATGCGTCGACTTCAAGGACCTTAATAAGGCTTGCCCAAAGGATCCCTTCCCCCTCCCTCGCATCGATCAAATTATCGACGCTACCGCAGGACACGACTCATTGTGCTTCCTCGACGCATACTCCGGTTACCACCAAATTAAGATGGCGGAGTCCGACCAAGCCGCAACGGCATTTATCACTCCATACGGCCCCTTCTGTTTTAACACAATGCCCTTCGGGATCAAAAACGCCGGCGCAACGTATCAGCGCAAGATTCAGACATGTCTGGAAAAGCAGATCGGCAAAACAGTGGAGGCATACGTCGACGATGTGGTCGTTAAAACCAGACACGTCGACTCCTTAATAGATGACTTGAGGCTCACGTTCGACAATCTTCGAACATACGACATTAAGCTCAATCCAGAAAAAATGTGTTTTCGGCGTACCCGCTGGAAAGCTCCTCGACTTTATCGTCTCCAGTAGAGGAATTGTAGCAAATCCGGCCAAAATCCAGGCTCTGTCGCAGTTGGCTATCCCAACTGACCTCAAGAAAATTCAGAAGTTAACTGGATGTGTGGTGGCTTTAAGCCGCTTTATCTCCCGATTAGGAGAAAAGGCACTCCCCCTTTATCGCCTTCTTCGGCAGACCGAACACTTCGAGTGGACGGATGCAGCCACGGCCGGATTGGAAGAAATAAAAGCCATCCTGGCCACCAACCCAATCTTGGTTGCGCCAAATGTCGGCGAACCAATGCTATTATATATAGAGGCAACTCACCAAGTTGTAAGCGCAGTGCTCGTTGTCGAACGAGAGACGGACGGACATAAATTCCCACTTCAAAAGCTGGTGTATTATGTATCCACCTACCTCACTCCATGCAAATCACGGTACCCACATTATCAAAAGATAGCATACGCGGTATTCATGGCATCCCAGAAACTACGACACTACTTTCAATAGTGTTCAATTACGGTGGCCTCCGAGGTACCACTCAACGACATAATAAACAATCACGATGCCACGGGCCGTATTGCCAAATGGGCTATCGAGCTCCTCCCCTTCGACATAACATATAAACCACGGCGAGCCATTAAGTCGCAAGTACTGGCCGATTTTGTAGCCGAATGGACAGAAGCCGAACTCCCTAAAGAGTACGGCGCATACTCCAATTCGAGCATGCACTTCGACGGCTGGTCTGCGGGCTGACGTCGTCCTGACGCCCCCCACCAGAGATACAGTGCAATACGTACTCCAAATACTATATACAGACTCCAATAACGCAGCCAAATACGAGGCCCTATTACACTGTCTCCGGATGGCAGTCTCCATGGGCATTCAACGCATGGAGGTGTGTGGGGACTCGAACCTTGCAATATCCCAAATAAATGGAGACTTCGATGCCAAGGATCCGAAAATGGCGGCATATCGCAACACCGTCCTCAAAATGTCAGCTCGGTTCGAGGGGCTTGAATTCCACCATGTGGCTCGGGAAAACAACCAGGCGGCGGACATCCTCGCCGGTATCGGCGCTAAACACGACCCTGTCCCACCTAACATCTTCCTGGAAAAACGGTTTAAGCCATCCATGGCATGGGAATGGGACACCGACAACAATAGTCCGGACCCGGCCACAACACCAGATACCGAACACTTTGACACAATCGGAGGCTCTGCCATCGAAATAACACCTTTAGCCCACGTAATAATGGCCGTCATCGCCCTATGGACAGAACCATTCCTGGCCTACCTAACCAGGCAGGAACTACCCGAGGACCAAAATGAGGCACACTGCATAGTGCGGCGATCTAAAGCCTACAAGGTCCACGAGGGAGAGCTTTATAAGAAAAGCACCACCGGAGTCCTTCAAAGGTGCATCTCCGAAGAGGAAGGGCGGAAGCTTTTGGCAGAAATCCATGCCAGACTCGGTGGCCATCACGCCGCAGCATGGGCCCTTGTAAGCAAGGCCTTCCGTATAGGTTTCTATTGGCCGACGGCCCGGGCAGATGCGCAGCATCTGGTCCAACATTGCGTCGGTTGCCAGCTTTTTGCAAACCAAAGCCATATGCCGTCTACCGCTCTCCAAACAATCCCCATTACTTGGCCCTTTGCGGTCTGGGGGCTTGATATGGTCGGACCCCTTAAAGGGGGAAACCATAAGAAAAAATACTTATGGTGGATAAATTCACCAAATGGATAGAAGCCAAACCTGTCAAAACGGCTGAACCCGGACTAGTGATAGACTTCATATCCGGGGTCGTACACCGTTATGGCGTCCCCCACAGCATCATCACTGACAATGGCACGAACTTTATAGCCGACGAGGTGAAACTTTGGTGCAGCAACATGGGCATCAAGCTCGATTATGCTTTTGTCTATCACCCGCAAACTAACGGTCAAGTCGAGCGAGCGAATGGCCTTATCATGAGCGGAATTAAACCTAGATTAGTGCGGTCCTTAAAGGAATCAAACACGCACCAGGTAGAGGAGCTCGACTCCGTACTATGGGGGCTGTGGACCACGCTGAATCGCACTACTGGATACACACCGTTTTTCATGGTGTACGGCACAGAGGCGGTTCTGCCTTGCGATATAACTCATGACTCACCTCGAGTGCGCATGTACGAAGAAAAAGAGGCTGAGCTCGATAGGCAGGACAGTTTGGACGCCCTGGAGGAGGAGCGCAACGTGGCAAAAGCTCGTTCCGCATTCTATCAGCAACAGGCTCGAAGGTATCAAAGCAGAGAAGTATGGGCCAAAACCTATAACATTGGCGAACTATTTCTACGCCTACCGGAGAAGAAAAAGAACAAGGTCCCTTCATTATTGACCAGGTTCTGACCAGTGAAGTGTACCATCTGTGGGATGCATCGGATAATCGACTCGAGCCAAACCCATGGAACGCACCCAGACTCCGAAGATTCTATGCCTAGCGTCAGACTCTATGTTCGTCTCCTCACCTTCATCAATTTTTTGCATATCTGGCTTTTCTCTCTTTCTCTTTTTTTTTATTATTCTCTTCAAGGCCCTAAAGGGCTAAACTTGTGTCTTGGTTACACAATCTTGACGCGCTAGCCGCGCTCATTATACCTGGGGGCTTCTTATACAGAAGCTTAATCTAATTATTTTTCCGAGCTTTATGCCCCGCACATGTGTTATTCTTCCACATGCACCTTTTTTCGCCATTATATGCATCGATATGACTTAAGTTTTGGCCAAGCTGGGTTGCCTGGCTCTTGTATTTATGCCCTACGTTCCCGTTAATTCGGCTAGGGCATAAGGGGAGCACCTCTACGATTGTTACTGCCGGGTCAGCCGGATGTGTACCTCAGACTGGGTGAAGCCGAAAGCTAGCATTCTTAAGAGAATATTCGGTCGGTGAATAAAAGATAACTTTTATTTAAATTTGACACATGCCCCTAGATGTTTATAACATGCGTCTCTTTTCGCAGTTCGGTCATGCACATTAGGGCATGTGTACCCAGGGAAAGGAACCCTTAACGGAACTATTCTCCCTGGAAGATGTTTCTTACTACCCATGTAATATAACATAGCTAGTTGGGTACTTGTCTGTTCAAGCACTTATGACCCCTACGCCTGGTTTCCATGCATACCTCGGTTTTTACATAACCGAGCGGGTATTCGGATACACTCCGGACTATCGGGTCCAGAGGTCGAAGCGAAAAGGTCCGCCATGACAAATGATTTACAATCCGGCTAGGGACATTACATATGTCACTTGAAGCACACAGTCACTAAGACTGATTAAATCCTTCTTATATACCATCCAACAGGCTATCTAGCCTACAATCCTGTTGGGAATACATTGCGGCTAATTCTACTTGATCATACACTAAACTGACGGGAATCTCTTTCCCATCGGGCCCCACAGGTCCGACCTCGGCCATGTGGTTTGGGTCCGCTTTGGTATATCACGTCTTCACCATAGCCCGGGCTTCCCTTGCACCTTGTCGGCAGGCGGGTATCTTCCATAATCGGAAGCACCACCACGCTCCCTTGAGCTTCTCTATAAGCTCCCCTATGCCTCCTGGCGGGGACGCGGATGGCCACAAGGGCTGGGCAATACCCTGCATCACCTGCCGAACTTGCTTGTGCAGTTGTGAGAGCTCTGGTAGAAGATCACCTAAAGACCCGGGCATCTCCTCCGCGGGACGACTCGTCAGCATACCTGCAAACATAACTCTGTTAGCCGGCTTCTTTGCCGAACTCTTTTAAAAGTTTGTTCAAGCACTTACTAAAAATGCCACACCGAAGTCGCTTATTCTCCTTCACGGAGTCCGCAAGCTGGGCTCGGACATCTTTCAGTTCCACGCCCAGCCGGATATTGGCATCTTGGAGATTATTTTTCTCCTGCCTGACTCGCGTAAGCACGCACTCGCCAGCATCTAGCTGTCAATCAGCACGTGTCGCGTTCACCGCCACGGCTTCCGGATTCACTCTGGGGTCATCTGCAACATCTATTGTTAGATTTGCATGCATGTCGTATACTACCTGGTACATGTATTCTTTGCAATGGAAACAAGTATTACCAGAGGGGCCCTTCTCGGACTCCTTCAACGCGGCAACAGCGGCCCTAGTGTGACACCCCAAAATATTAACCTTGTTTTATTAATTAAAATTTTGCCAGGAAATTTGAACTTTTATTTTCTGGATTTCCTTTTGATTTCAGAGCCATTCTTTTCCTTATTATTATGGAGTTTTTACCTCAAGTGAAAAACTTTCCAAATATATTATTGGACTTGTTTGCCCTTTCAAGAAAAACATTTCTATTATCAGTGGAATTTATTTGCATAATTATTTCTCTTTGAGCTTTATTCCTTAAAGTGATTTTCATTAGTTTTGGAGCTCTTTTTGAACTACAACCATTTGATAAATTTATTTAAAATTCCAACCAAAATTTGGGGATGTCATGTGATGTTTTTAAATCACTTTTATGAAAAAATATATTTCATTCATTGGATATTCTGAGTTCTACACCAAGTTTTCAAATCTGGTCTGATGGGCAATTTTGCACTGCAACCTGTTTAAATATTCTTTTAAAACCTCCACCAAAATTATGGGATGCTCATAGGGGTATATTATGCAACTTTATGCAAAAACCTTTCTATGTTCTTTGAAATATTTGAGTGAATCAACTTATTTTTCATTCTGGTCCAGCATGGTGATTTGTACAGCAACCATCATTTAACTTGCCCTTTTAGCTATGATTCCTTTTCCTACTTATAGCCCATCCTGCAAAACCCTTAAGTCCAAGAGAGTGGTCTCATTGGAGGATTTTTAGTGCATGCATTAGTGCCTTTTTCTTTCTGTCCAGAATCAGTTTTCTCACAAACTTGAACTAACAAGTTTGTGCTTTTGACAAACTAACACTGCCACCCTCTCTATCACCTAAAGAGACACTGGTCTGGAGCTTTTGGCCACCCCAAGAGTTGCCTAGATGCACTTAGCATTCTGTCGAACACCTTGAGTGTATGAGCAAATTTGGCATGATTATTAGTTTGCTTTGTGAACTTGATCCCCTGACCTAACTGGCATGTCCACTAAGCTCCTAGCTAACCCTAACCAAGGCCATCTAATCCCCAGCCTCTCCTATGCCCTCTAGCACACCCTGGCATTTCGCCGAACGCTTGGCGTGCATGCTCTGGGCGCGCCCAGAGCGCATGTTTTGCACGCGCGCGCACCGATCCGCCGCGTCCCATTGCCGCCACCCTGCAGCCGTTCTGGCCCTTCCCCTCTCCCAGTCGACGCGCCCGACCCCTTCCCTCGCCGCAGAGCCGCCCCTGGCGCCCTACAGCGCCGCCGTCAGGTCGGCCACGGCGGCTAGCGGCTGGCCACAATGGGCTCCTGCCCTGGACGGCGCCGCCCGAGCCACTCCAGCACGCCAGCTACCCTCTGGAGCAGCTCGACCTCATCTGCAAGCCGTCTGCTAGCACCCGTCGTTGCCACGTCGCCTGCAGCAACAGAACAGCGGTTCGCCGTCAAGCTTATAAATAGGAGTCCACCTATAAATAGGAGTCCCCGAGCTCGTCCAGGCACCCAGGCAGCCTCGTCCACCTATAAATAGGAGTCCCCGAGCTCGTCCAGGCACCCAGGCAGCCTCAAGCCATCCTCCTAGAGTTCCCCCAGCCCGCAAGCAACGGCGGGAAGTCTTCTTCCGCGTCTCCGGCCAGTTCAGCCGCCGCCGCTCTCCGGTCCAATTCGTCGCAAGCAAGGCCTCCCCAGCCCATCCAGAGCCACCATCCTCCTCCCCCTCGATCTTGTGAAGCCACCCAACACCTCAAACCCGCTCAAGAACCACCATAGTGCGAACCCCCAATTCTCCCGAAGCCACCGGGCGCCGTGAAGCTCACCGCCGGCAACTCCCTTCGTCCCCACCTACCTAACGACCATCGGGAGGACCGCCCCGGGCTGGCGGATCCATCCCCGCCCTCAGAACCCCATGAGGAACTACCGTTTGTCGACGGCGATCGTCGGAGTCCTGCCATTGCTCGGGCAAAGGAGAAGGGAGGGAGTGGCGACTGGTCAAACCTGACCAATGGGCCCCTGGACCCACTGTCAGCGACCCAGCCCCGCCTGCGTGGTTTTAAGTGGAAGCGTAAAACCCCCAAGTATGTTTTCCCTACTTCGAAAGCGTATTCCTTTTTGAAACATTTTCTTTTCTGTTTTATTTTAAAAACATAGTTTGACTGAAACTTTGACTCGCTATAACTTTTTAAATATAAATCCAAATGACTTGATTCTTTTTCTGTTGTTTCCCAAATATTGTCTAGTTTATTTTCATATTTGTTTCAAAAAAAATCCAAACAACTTTTTGTACTGTTTTTAAAGTATGTGTTGTTTGAATATTTTCAAAAATAGGAGTTTGAAGAAGGAGAAAACTTTCAAAAGTTTTGGAATGCACCCTGCCTCTCCACAACTTGAAGGCAAGCATTCTGAACCCTGGCATAATATTTCATGGGTTGTTTGATACGGTTATAACACCACCTCAACATGAAGCATTAGTTATTTTTGTGTGACGATATGATCATATGTTTTGAGTGCATAATGAAATTCTTCTTTTGGAAATGGATATGCTTGTGATAGCAATCACCCTCTTAGGCCTCTCATGCCTACCGGGAAGGATCTGGGAAAGCCATTGTCTTGGGTAGACACGAGCTTGTCCCTAACCCCTTGTCGAGACGGTTATGTCCGGTGGGGCAGGGGGAGGTATGATGAGCGGTGGTTCTGTCTGATGGATGTGAAATATAATTCTTGTGCTAATCATGCAGGAAATACTTAAGCCTCCTGAGTCGGCCGTAGATCGAGTCTTGTTCCAGCAACCCCCATACTTGTTTCGTGTTGCCACTTGTCCCTGCCGTAGGTAGGGTATGGTTCAGTAAGTTGTCAACCCCTGTCCTAGCACACACCGTACAGAGAGGCCATGGTGGAAGATACCGGCTGCATCCGGTAGGCATGCCACCTGGTCCGGGGGCATGGGTATTTCTGGTTGGGACCGAGAGGGGGGCCACCCCTTAGAGCGCGTGATAGAAATTTGATCCCATGCTACGCGAGGTTGTAGCCTCCCCACTTAGAGTTTTGCTTAACAGGTGTCGTGGGTGATTCCAGACACAAGTAAAGTTAAGCTGGTGTGTGCAAGTCAGGCGTTTTTCGACTAAAAGACCGTGGACGGAATTAGTTCCGATGGACTAAAGAAATCCGTTACTCGTGGGTAAAGAGTACACCCTCTGCAGAGATATTATACCTATTCGAATAGCCATGTCCATGGTTAAGGACTACAGTCTGGGATGGGTCAAGTGTCGGTCTTTGGAGGAGAAACTGTTAAACCAGAACATGGATCATGACTTGTGATGTATGATGATTATGATTATTATTATGGACTAACCATTTATGTTATTTGAATTATTGAGTATCCCTGGGACGGTTCTACCTCCTGGATATTCACTATGATTATTTTTATATATAAGCCCTTTATGTGGCGTCACACAGACGCCCGACTGTGGCATGCTTGTTATTTCATTTACTTATAAGCCCTTTATGTGGCGTCGCACATACGCCCGACTGTGGCATGCTTGTTATGTCATTTACTTATAAGCCCTTTATGTGGTGTCACACAGACGCCCGACTATGGCATGCTTGTTATTTCATTTACTTATAAGCCCTTTATGTGGTGTCGCACAGACGCCCGACTGTGGCATGCTTGTTATTTCATTTACTTATAAGCCCTTTATGTGGTGTCGCTCAGACGCCCGACTGAGGCATGCTTTATGTTGTTTTCCTTTCGAGGCGTCGCTTCAGACACCCGATCGGTGCTTTTCATTTCTACACCCTGATCGTTTACTCATGCTTTATTTGAATGATCTGCTTGCGTGCATCATGAACCTTATTTCATAAATGACGAAGTGATCATAGAATTTTTCAAAACATGATTATCAGTGGCTATATTATACCTGTGTTCTTAATGTTTACGAGTACATTCAAAGTACTCACTGGCTTGTCCCTGGCTATTGTCTTGGCTAGAATTCTTGTGTGGAGAGGAGCGTTGTGAAGACAGCCCCGGAACCTACGCAATGGTGATAGCAGCCTCGCGAAGATAGGAGTTATCCTGGTCAGCTGTTCCTGTGGGAAATGGAGTCCCATAGACGCTGATGATCCGCAAACCGCTTCCGCCATCAACCACTAGAAACCAATTGTTGTACTCCTAGGCCAGCATGGTCTTGTACTACATATTATGTACTTGCTTGGAGTTTTCTGTATCAAGTTGGTGACCCATCAGCTAACAGTAATCCTGGGGCTGGTGAGTACAAGGGCCACTTTCCAGGAAATTAATATCCCGAAAATCCGGTCCTGACACCTAGCTGGACCTTGCACTCTTCCAGCTCTTGAGACAGTCGGGAATTCTTCTCTGTAAGAACCTGCACAAATAATGATCCTTAAATCAGTTGCGTCAACTATTTCAAGTCTTAGGGGCTACCGATATACATAATTGTCAGATTTCCCTACCCATATATCCATTACATACTGGTTCGTGGCTCTGGCAAGACCATTTTGAGTAGCACGGATGTACGCATCTCCTGAGTTGAAGGCATCGAACGCCTCTTGGGAGAAACAAGCGTCACGGAGTATGGCCCGGTGACGCCTGTGATTCATGGCGCTCTCCACTTCGGAATTTGTAGCGGATAATCTGTCCGCATCCTCTGTAGGAGGAACATCCGGCGTCTGCCCTACGTTAGCTTCCGCCTCTGTGTCTGTCCCTGGAGCCCGACTAGTGGAGGCGTGATCGGCAGCCTCTCCGGATATAGTCTGGCGAGAGTTTTTTCTACTAGTAAACATGGACGTCACTGTATTTTAAGAAAGACGACAACCATGGAGCGAGGTTTTGTGTCATACCTCTGCGCCGGCGTCTCCGTCCTGACTGCCTATCTTTTTGGCCTACCCGGCTTCGGTGCCCCTTGTTGGCAAGTTTCTGCGGGTTCGGCACGGCGTCCCGAAGGCCTTCCCTGTAAAACATCGTGTGTGTACGGTAGGTGAAGTGCATAAAAGGGGATCCTTTTGGGAGTTGGGACTTTGGTTTTTTCTTACATGAGATGCAGGGAGTAGTCCAGGATAGTCGGCCGTTATGGCCACCATGGCATCATCGCAGATCAATTGATAGAATTACATGTCTATCGGCTCCACAAATATGTCCGGATCCTCTTCGAGTCCGGGATCGAGGGCCCGGCCAGGGTCCTCCGGTTGTGGAGGTGGGTTGTTGACCTCCCTTACAGCTTTTCGCAGTTCCTGCCATGAAATGGCAAGGTGAGTATCTACGACAAAGAATGCGGAAAGGTTGGGAGTAAAGAGTGACAACTCACCCAGCTTGGAGGGTTGTACATGGAGAATACATCCCGTGGCTTAATACGGATGAACTCTTCTTCCTCTCCCTTGAACAACTCGGACAGAATATTTGCTAAAGCAGCAGCGGAGTCCGGTCCCTTACGCCCGCAGTGGGTGGCATCATCTTCCCCGTTAAAACACCACAGGGGGTGCCCTCGATATTGAAGCGGTTGCACCCCCCGCATTATGCATATTGACATAACCTCGATTACTGTCAATCCTGATTGAGCGAGCGCTTTAATCCGGTCCATCAGGTAAAGGACTTCTCCGTTGTCTTCCTCCCGGGGGCTCCGTGGGCGCCTACTTCGGCGTTTCTTCAGAGGAGCATTGTCGAACTCGGGAAGACCCCTCCGAACAGGGTCCGAAAGGGGGACGTCCTCCATGTAAAACCACTCTGAAGGCCAGTCTTCGGACGTCTTCTTCGGGGTACCGGACAGGTATCCGGTCTTGGCGATGCGCCATATTTCGGCTCCACCCACTTGATAAAGTGACCCCTCCTGTGTGCGAGGCACAAGGCAGAATAGCCTCTTCCTCAACTCGAAATGAGCCTCGCAGCCCAGAAACAGCTCACAAAGGGCAACATAACCGGTGATGTGTAATATGGAAGCAGGGGTGAAATTATGCAACAAGGCATACCCGCTCCCCCTTGGAGGGATTGGGGAAGCTCTCCGCTTGCTCCCCGCCATTATAGGTGGCGAGCCCGGCTCGGACGGGGACCATATACGCTGGAGGAAGAAATCCCTGGGTCTGCAACTCTACTAATCGGCTGTGCAGGATGGAACACTTCTCCCAATCACCAGGCTTAGGGATACGGGAGCGGGAGGAGGAGCTGCGATGGCAGGCCATGATGGAATGGACTTTCCCGAGCGCGCTCCGATGGACTCACACCGTGGGAGGATGGTGTGGATTGGATCTAAGAATCCCCATCCCTTTAATAGACGATTTATTTACCTGGCTAGGGGGGCGAATGTAAAAATGCCCTGGCTCCTCGCATTCGCTCGCCACGTGGAAGATAGCCCTTATTGGGTGCAGAAGCCAAGAAGTGTAACATTTATGGGGAGCCGAACACTACATAGCAGATATTCAGAATTTGGAGAAGAACCCACCTTGCAATGCCGAAAACAATACTGCGCGTCGGACTCATCATCATTGAAGCCTGGTTCAGGGGCTACTGAGGGAGTCCTGGATTAGGGGGTCTCCGGACAGCCGGACTCTATCATTTGGCTGGACTATTGGACTATGAAGATACAAGATTGAAGACTTCGTCCCGTGTCCGGATGGGACTTTCCTTGGTGTGGAAGGCAAGCTAGGCAATACGGATGTGTAGATCTCCTCCCTTGTAACTGACTTTGTGTAACCCTAGCCCCCTCCGGTGTCTATATAAACAGGAGGGTTTAGTCCGTAGGACAGCATACAATCATACCATAGGCTAGCTTCTAGGGTTTAGCCTCTACGATCTCTTGGTAGATCAACTCTTGTAATAGTCATATCATCAAGAACAATCAAGCAGGACGTAGGGTATTACCTCCATCAAGAGGGCCTGAACCTGGGTAAACATCGTGTCCCCTGCCTCCTGTTACCATCCGCCTTAGACGCACAGTTCGGGACCCCCTACCCGAGATCCGCCGGTTTTGACACCGACAATCACCATCCTCATATGAAAAGTGACTGCAGCTGCCGAGCTCCAGTGCTCTTGGTATTTGAAATTTTTGAAAAACACACTTCGGATGCTCAAAAAAATCTTAAAGCAAATACGTGAATACATACACATATTCCTAAGGCCTGGTAAAAATCTGGAAAAGAAATACTTTGTATTTTGGGAAATACACAAAAATAAATTTTTGACAGAAAATGGCACCCTTTTTCTCCTACATACTGTCATAAATTTGTTTTTTCTTTAGCCCAAAACAAAACGAGATTTGTACCAAAACTTTTCACGGGTATTCAGAATGTGTACATGTATCCCCGAAAAAATTCACATTTTTTTGAAACTTCCAAAACATGAATTTCAAATTATTCAAATATAGAGAGCACTAGAGCTCGGGTGCTGCAACGCCTCTCTCCATCCTCATATCTCAAAACAATCATAAGGAAACAACCTTCTCATAGTATTCAATGCACTTTATATGAAAGTTTTTAATATATCCCTCTTGGATGCCCATCATATTTAGGACTAAATTCATAACCAAAGCAAATTACCGTGTTGTTTAAGAGACTCTCAAGATAATATAAGTGGAGCATGAGAGTTTAATAATTTCTACAAAATAAAACCATCGTCGTGCTCTAAAAAGATATAAGTGAAGCACTAGAGGAAAATTGCCTAGCTCAAAAGATATAAGTGAAGCACATAAAGTATTCTAATAAATCATGATTCATGCATGTCTCTCTCAAAAGGTGTGTATAGCAAGAATGATTGAGGCAAACTAAAAAAATAAAGACTCATATCATACAAGACGCTCCAAGCAAAACACATATCATGTGGTGAATAAAAATATAGCCCCAAGTAAAGTTACCGATAGACGAAGAGGGGATGCTTTCGGGCATCCCCAAGATTAGGTTGTTGCTCACCCTTGAATATTACCTTGGGGTTCCTTGGGCATCCCCAATCTTAGGCTCTTGTCACTCCTTATTCCATAGTCCATCAAATCCTTACCCAAAACTTGAAAACTTCACAACACAAAACTCAACAAAGAATCTGATGAGATCCATTAGTATAAGAAAATAAATCACCACTTTTGGTATTTTTTTGAACTTATTCTTTATTTATATTGGTGTAATATCTACTGTATTCCAACTTCTCCATGGTTCATACCCCCCCCCCTATACAACCCATAGATTCATCAAAATAAGCAAACAACACAAAGAAAACAGAATCTGTCAAAAACAGAACAGTCTGTAGAAATCTGTAACTCCCGAATACTTCTATAACTCCAAAAATTCTGAAAAATTAGTAAAATCTGGGCAAATTTTGTATTAATCTTATGCAAAAAGAAACAGTATTTTATGACTCTTTTGTTAAAAATGAGAATTATTTTCCTAGGCGTAAAAGTTTCTGTTTTTCAGCAAGATCAAATCAGCTATCACCGTAAGCCATCCCAAAGGTCTTACTTGGCACAAACACTAATTAAAACACAAAAACACATCTAACCGGAGGCTAGATGAATTATTTATTGGAAAACAGAACCAAAAAGCAAGAACAAAAATAAAATTGGGTTGCCTCCCAACAAGTGTTATTGTTTAATGCCCTTAGCTAGGCATAAAAACATAGATCTAGGTATTGTCATCTTTGGTATGCAATCCATAAGTAGCTCTCATAATAGATTCATATGGCAACTTAATTTTCTTTCTAGCAAAGTATCCCATGCCCTTCCTTAACATAAATTGAAATCTAATGTTTCCTTCTTTCATATCAATAATTGCACCAATCGTTCTAAGGAAAGGTCTACCAAGAATAATAGGACATGTAGGATTGCAATCTATATCAAGAACAATGAAATCTACAGGAAATAATTCCTATTTGCAATAATTAAAACATCATTAATCCTTCCCATAGGTTTCTTAATAGTGGAATCCGCAAGATGCAAATTTAAAGAACAATCATCAAATTCATGGAAACCTAACACATCACATAAAGTTTTTGGAATCGTGGAAACACTAGCACCCAAATCACACAAACCATGGCAATCATAATCTTTAATCTTAATCTTAATAGTAGGTTCCCACTCATCATAAAGCTTTCTAGGGATAGAAACTTCCAACTCAAGTTTTTCTTCAAAAGATGTCATCATAGCATCAACAATATGTTTAGTAAAAGCTTTATTTTGCTTGTAAGCATGAGGAGAATTCAACATGGATTGCAACAAGGAAATACAATCTATTAAAGAACAATTATCATAATTAAATTCCTTGAAATCGAAAAGAGTGGGTTCATCACTACTTAAAGTTTTGGCCTCTCCAATCCCACTTTTATCAATTTTTGCATCAAGATCTATAAACTCTGAATCATTGGGACGCCCTCTAGCTAAAGTTGACTCATCTCCAGTCCCATCTTTATCAAGATTTATTTTAGAAAACAAAGATTCAATAGGAGTCACATCAATCACTTTAAGATCTTCATCATTATTTTCACAAAAACTAGAAGAATACGCTTTTACAAACCAATCTCGCTTAACACGCATCCTAGCGGTTCTTTATTTTCATTCATAAATGGAAATTCTCATGGCTTTAAGAGACTCATTAATATCATGCTTGGGCGGAATATATATAATTTTCAAAGAATCAAACTCAAGAGAAATTATATCCACGTTCCTAGCCAAATCATCAATCTTAAGCAATTTTTCTTCAACCATAGCATTGAAATTCTTTTGCGAACTCATAAATTATTTAATACTAATCTCAAGATCAGAGGGCATCGTATTATAATTTCCATAAGAATTATTGTAGGAATTACCATAATTATTAGAGGAATTACTAGGGAACGGCCTAGGATTAAAATTACCTCTATACGCGTTGTTACCAAAATTGTTCCTACCAACAAAATTCACATCCATAGATTCATTATTATTCTAAATAAAAGTGGACAAAGTCATATCATTAGGATCAATAGAAGCACTCTTGCTAGCAAACAATTTCATAAGTTCATCCATCTTTCCACTCAAAACATTAATCTCTTCAATCGCATGCACTTTTTTACTAGTGGAAGATCTTTCGGTATGCCATTATGAATAATTAACCATATTATTATCTAGGAGTTTAGTAGCTTATACTAAACTAATTTTTATAAAAATAACTCCTGCAATCGAATCTAAAAGATTTCTAAAAGCAAAATTCAACCCGACATAAAAAATTGTATGATCATCGACAAATTTAAACCATGAGTAGGGCAATTTCGTATCATCAGTTTCATCCTCTCCCAAGATTGTGCAACATGTTCATGATCAAGTTGCTTAAAATTCATAATATCTTTCCTAAGGGAGATTATCTTAGAGGGAGGAAAATACTTGGAGATAAAAGCATCTTTACACTTATTCCATGAATCAATACTATTTTTAGGCAAAGAAGAAAACCAAGTTTTAGCACGATCTAGGAGTGAAAACGAAAATAGCTTCAATTTAACAATATCATTATCCACATGTTTCTTATTTTTCATATCACACAACTCAACAAAATTATTCAGATGGCATGCGGCATCTTCACTAGGAAGGCTGAAAATTTGATCTTTCATAACAAGATTCAGCAGAGCGGCATTAATTTCAAAAGATTCCGCACTAGTGGTGGGAGCAATCGTAGTACTAATAAAATCGTTATTATTAGTATGGGAAAAGTCACACGATTTGGTATTCTCTTGAGCTATCGTGACAAAGCAAGCAATCTAACACAAGAGCAAGCAAAAAGCAAAAGAAAAGACGAATGAAAGATGGGCGAAGAAAAGGGCAAATCTTCTCGAAAAATGTTTTATAAGTGGGGGAGAGGTAAACGAGAGGCGAATGGTGAATAATATAATGCAAGATATGAGAGTTTATGATGGGTACTTGGTAGGCTTGGCGTAGATCTCCCCGGCAACGACACCAGAAATTCTTCCTGCTAGTTCTTGAGCTTGTGTTGGTTTTCCCTTGAAGAGGAAAGGGTGATGCGGCACAATAGAGATAAGTATTTCCCTCATTTAAGAACCAAGGTATCAATCTAGTAGGAGAAACACGCAAGTCCCCAATAGATGCACTTGCACAAACAATCAAACACTTGCGCCCAACGCGATAAAGGGGTTATCAATCCCTTCACTGTCACTTGCAAAGGTGAGATCTCATAGAGATAAATAAAACTAAACAAAATATAAAATATTTTTGGGTTTTTTGGTTTATAGATCTGAAAATAAAAGATTATAAAAATAGTAAATCGAAAACTAATATGATGGAAAATAGAACCGGGGGCCATAGGTTTCACTAGAGGCTTCTCTTATAAAGGCAGATAATACACTGGGTGAACAAATTACTGTCGAGCAATTGATAGAAAAGCGCAAAGTTATGACGATATCCAAGGAAATGATTATGTAATATAGGCATCACGTCCGTGTCAAGTAGACCAACTCCTGCCGGCATCTACTACTATTACTCCACACATCGACTGACTCCTGCCTGAACCTAGAGTATTAAGTTCATAAAGAACAAAGTAACACTTTAAGTAAGATGACATGATGTAGAGGAATAAAATCAAGCAATATGATGTAAACCCCATCTTTTATCCTCGATGGCAACAATACAATACGTGCCTCGCTACCCCTACTTTTTCACTAGGTGAGGACACCGCAAGATTGAACCCAAAGCTAAACACTCTCCCATTGCAAGAAAAACCAATCTAGTTGGCCAAACTAAACCGATAATTTGAAGAGAAATACAAATATATCAAATCATGCATATAAGAATTCAGAGAAGATTCAAATAATATTCATAGATAAGCTGGTCATAAATCCACAATTCATCGGATCTCAACAAACACACCACAAAAGAAGATTACATCGGATAGATCTCCAAGAACATCAAGGAGAACATGGTATTGAGAATCAACGAGAGAGAAGAAGCCATATAACTACTAGCTATGGACCCGTAGGTCTGTGGTAAACTACTCACGCTTCACCGGAAAGGCAATAGAGTTGATGTAGATGCCCTTAGTGATCGAATCCCCCTCCGGTAGGATGCCGGAAAAAGGCTCCAAGATGGGATCTCACGAGAATAGAAGGTTGCAGCAGTGGAAAAGTGTTTTCATGGATGCTTCTGAGGGTTTTGGAATATATGTGAATATATAGGATGGAGATCTAGGTCAGGGGGCCCACAAGGTAGGGGGGCATGCCCCCCCCCCTAGGGCGCGCCCTCCAGCCTTGTCGCCGCCTCGTGGATCTTCTAACTTGCACTATAAGTCCCCTGGGCATCTTCTGGTCCAAGAAAAATCATCGTGAAAGTTTTATTCCGTTTGGACTCCGTTTAGTATTCCTTTTCTGTGAAGCTAAAAAAACAAGGAAAACAGAAACTAGCACTGGGCTCTAGGTTAATAGGTTAGTCCCAAAAATAATATGAAATAGCATATTAATGCATATAAAACATCCAAAACAGATAATATAATAGCATGAAACAATAAAAAATTATAGATATGTTGGAGACGTATCAGAGGGGAGGGTGCTTCGGCGCCTGGAATTGCGCCCAGAACAGCTTTAGCTCAGCGTCACCCTCGTGGGCAACATAGTGCGTTGTGGCATCGGCCACACTTTTTGGGAGGTCTACAATAGCACCTGTGGAATGCCAGAATCGGGTGAGCAACTTGAATCTTTGGCCGCCAAATACACTCTGCAATAAGTACTGCTTACCATTGGCAATTTGCTTCACTTGCCGGAGCTCATCCCGGGCGCTTCGTGTCTTCGACCGTGCCTCTTGGATCACCGTCTTCATTTCCCCCAGCACAGTGGCGTGCTCCTTGTTCTTTTGCTCAAAGTCCTCACATTTTGTGATGACATCTTTGAGCTCTTGTTGTACTTCGGCCACCCTGGCCTCATGCTTCTTGCATTCGGTTTTCACCAACGCGAGATCGGCAGCCACCTATTCGGCCGCCGCCTTCTGTTCTGCCGCTTCCTTCCTGGCCCACAGCAGTTCGGCCTTGAGGCTCTCGACCTCCGCGGCGGCGGCTGCAAAATATCCTCCTGCTTAGGGATAATTCCGGATGCTTTGTTCGACAACAAATCCCATGGAACCACATTTCACTTATACTAACCTTGTGCCTCATCGAACCACTTGTGGACGAGGTCAAGCTCTTCATCGGAACACTTTATCTTTCGATTCATCTTGGCAAGTTCGGTGGCTTTGGCTGTCGCCGCTAACGCTGAGGCCTACATTTAAGTAACAAGCACCTCGGTTAGCCCATTATTCGGAAGATGTAGATACTTAGCCTGGTATATTTTCCAAACCTGTCAAAGTCTCGGGGCTGCTATGTATAAGGATCGCTAATGTCCTGACTATAAAATATATTTTTATGAAGGAAAGAATATTACTTTGCTTACCTCAAAGTCTGTCAGAGGCCGTCAAAAGCTTGTTTCAATCCATTGTTCACAGACCAAACACTTTGTAAAACCGCGCCCATTAGGGTGTGATGTGTTAGGAAACGTTGCATGGAAAACAAACAAAAAATTCTACACACACGCAATGATCTATCCATGAAGATGCATAGCAACGAGGGGGAGAGTGTGTCTACGTACCCTCATAGACCGTAAGCGGAAGCGTTTCTCAACGCGGTTGATGTAGTCAAACTTATTCGCGCTTCAACCGATCAAGTACCGAACGCACATCACCTCTGCGTTCTGCACATGTTCAGCTCGGTGACGTCCCTCGCCTTCTTGATCCAGCAAGACGTCGAGGTAGTAGATGAGTTCCATCAACACGACGGCGTGATGACGGTGATGATGAAGTGATCCTCGCAGGGCTTCGCCTAAGGACTACGAAAATATGATTGGGGGTGTAAACGATGATGGGGGCTTTGCACACGGCTAAACAATTGGCTGGTGTGTGCTAGGCGCCCCCTCCTCATATATATATATATATATATATATATATATATATATATATATATATATATATATATATATATATATATATATATAGGTGGGAGGGAGAGGGGAGAGGCCAAAGGGCGCCCCAAGTAGGTCCGAATCCTACTTGGGGTCCTGCCCTTGGTCGCGCCCCCTACCATGTTTGTCGAAGGGGAGAAGGAAAGAGGATGGCAAAGAGAAGGAAGGGGTAATCCTATTCCACTCTTTCCTTTCCCTTGCCCTCTTTCCTTCTCCTCCAAGGCCAGCCCATATGGGGGGTGCACCATCCCCTTGTGGCTCGTGTGTTTCCCCTCTTGGCCCATTGATACGTCTCCAACGTATCTATAATTTTTGATTGCTCCATGCTATATTATCTACTATTTTGGACATTATTGGGCTTTATTATCCACTTTTATATTATTTTCGGGACTAACCTATTAACCGTAGGCCCAGCCCAGAATTGTTGTTTTTGCCTGTTTTAGGGTTTCGAAGAAAAGGAATATCAAACGGAGTCCAGACGGAATGAAACCTTCGGGAACGTGATTTTCTCACCGAACAAGACCCGGGAGACTTGGACTCTACGTCAAGAAAGGAAATAGGAGGCCACGAGGTAGGGGGCGCGCCTAGCC
>NC_041388.1:361808663-361844880 GCF_002162155.2 Triticum dicoccoides
CCCTCCACCCTCGTGGGCCCCCTGTTGCTCCACCGACGTACTCCTTCCTCTTATATATACCTACGTACCCCCAAACGATCAGATACGGAGCCAAAATCCTAATTCCACCGCCGCAACTTTATGTATCCACGAGATCCCATCTTGGGGCCTGTTCCAGAGCTCCGCCAGAGGGGGCATCGATCACGGAGGGCTTCTACATCAACACCATAGCCCCTCCGATGAAGTGTGAGTAGTTCACCTCAGACCTACGGGTCCATAGTTAGTAGCTAGATGGCTTCTTCTCTCTTTTTGGATCTCAATACAATGTTCTCCCCCTCTCTTGTGGAGATCTATTCGATGTAATCTTCTTTTTGTAGTGAGTTTGTTGAGACCGATGAATTGTGGGTTTATGATCAAGTCTATCTATGAATAATATTTGAATCTTCTCTGAATTCTTTTATGTATGATTGGTTATCTTTGCAAGTCTCTTCGAATTATCAGTTTGGTTTGGCCTACTAGATTGATCTTTCTTGCAATGGGAGAAGTGCTTAGCTTTGGGTTCAATATTGTGGTGTCCTTTCCCAATGACAGTAGGGGTAGCAAGGCACGTATTGTATTGTTGCCATCAAGGATAACAAGATGGGGTTTTCTTCATATTGCATGAGTCTATCCCTTTACATCATGTCATCTTGCTTAAGGCGTTACTCTGTTTTTTACTTAATACTCTAGATGCATGCTGGATAGCGGTCGATGAGTGGAGTAATAGTAGTAGATGCAGGCAGGAGTCGGTCTACTTCTCTTGGACGTGATGCCTATATACATGATCATACCTAGATATTCTCATAACTATGCTCAATTCTGTCAATTGCTCAACAGTAATTTGTTCACCCACCGTAGAATACTTATGCTCTTGAGAGAAGTCACTAGTGAAACCTATGGCCCCCGGGTCTATCTTTATCATATTAATCTCCTAGTACTTAGTTATTTCCTTTGCTATTTCCTTTGCCTTTATTTTACTTTGCATCTTTATCATAAAAATACCAAAAATATTATCTTATCATATCTATCAGATCTCACTCTCGTAAGTGGCCTGATAGGGATTGACAACCCCTATTTGCGTTGGTTGCGAGGATTTATTTGTTTTGTGCAGGTACGAGGGACTCGCGCGTAGCCTCCTACAGGATTGATACCTTGGTTCTCAAAAACTAGGGAAATACTTACGCTACTTTGTTGCATCATCCCTTCCTCTCCGGGTGAACTTATGAAATTATTTTCTAATAAGAGTGTTTCTTCTGATCCTAATGATATGCCCATGTCTACTTTGATTGAGAATAATAATGAATCTATGGATGTGAATTTTGTTGGTAGGAACAATTTTGGTAACAACGCGTATAGAGGAAATTTTAATCCTAGGCCTTATCCTAGTAATCCCTCTAATAATTATGGTAATTCCTACAACAATTCTTATGGAAATTATAATAATATGCCCTCTGATTTTGAATCTAATATTAAAGAAATTATTACTTCGCAAAAGAATTTTAATGCTATGATTGAAGAAAAATTGCTTAAGATTGATGATTTGGCTAGGAATGTTGATAGAATTTATCTTGATGTTGATTCTTTGAAACTTAGATCTATTCCACCTAAGCATGATATCAAGGAGTCTCTCAAAGCCATGAGAATTTCCATTGATGAGTGCAAAGAAAGAACCACTAGGATGCGTGCTAAGAAATATGCCTTTATCAGAGCGTGTTCTTCTAGTTGCTATGAAAATAAAGATGAAGATCTAAAAGTTATTGATGTGTCCCCTATTAAATCTTTGTTTTGCAATATGAATATTGATAATGATGGGACTGAATATGATCCACCTTTACCTAAAAGGCGTTCCAAGAATTCAGAATTTGTTGATCTTGATGCTAAATTTGATAAAAGTGGGATTGAAGAAATTAAAACCCTAGATGTTGCTAAACCCACTATTATGGATTTCAAAGAATTTAACTATGAAAATTGCTCTTTGATTGATTTTATTTCCTTGTTGCAATCCATGCTAAATTCTCCTCACGCTTATAGTCAAAATAAAGCGTTTACTAAACATATCGTTGATGCCTTGATGCAATCTTATGAAGAAAAACTTGAATCGGAAGTTTCTATCCCTAGAAAACTTTATGATGAGTGGGAACCAACTATTAAAATTAAAATTAAAGATCATGAATTCTATGCATTATGTGATTTGGGTGCTAGTGTTTCCACGATTCCAAAGACTTTGTGTGATTTGTTAGGTTTCCGTGATTTTGATGATTGCTCTCTAAACTTGCACCTTGCAGATTCCACTATTAAGAAACCTATGGGAAGAATTAATGATGTTCTTATTATTGCAAATAGGAATTATGTGCCTGCAGATTTTATTGTTCTTGACATAGATTGCAATCCTTCATGTCCTATTATTCTTGGTAGACCGTTCCTTAGAACGATTGGTGCAACTATTGATATGAAGGAAGGAAATATTAGATTCCAATTTCCATTAAGGAAAGGCATGGAACACTTTCCTAGAAAGAAAATTAAATTACCTTATGAATCTATTATGATAGACACTTATGGATTGCCTACCAAAGATGGCAATACCTAGATCTATTCTTGATTGTTATGCCTAGCTAGGGACGTTAAACGATAGCGCTTGTTGGGAGGCAACCCAATTTTATTTTTATTCCTTGTTTTTTGCTCCTGTTTAGTAATAAATAATTTATCTATCCTCTGTTTTGGTTGTGTTTTTTGTGTTTAATTAGTGTTTGTGCCAAGTAGAACCGTTGGGAAGACTTGGGGAAAGTCTTGTTGAACTTGCTGTAAAAAACAGAAACTTTAGCGCTCACGAGAACTGTTGTAATTTTTATTTGGAAAGTGATATTTTGTTAATTCTTTTGAAGATTATTAATAGATAAATTACCCACGTCCAGCAATTTATTTTAGAATTTTTGGGGTTCCAGATCTTGCGCTAGCTAAAGATTACTACAAATTGTTCTGTTTTTGACGGATTCTGTTTTTCGTGTGTTGTTTGCTTATTTTGATGAATCTATGGCTAGTAAAATAGTTTATAAACCATAGAGAAGTTGGAATACAGTAGGTATAACACCAATATAAATAAATAATGAGTTCATTACAGTAACTTGAAGTGGTCTTTTATTTTTCTTTCGCTAACGGAGCTCACGAGATTTTCTACTTTAAGTTTTGTGTTGTGAAGTTTTCAAGTTTTGGGTAAAGATTTTATGGATTATGGAAAAAGGAGTGGCAAAATCCTAAGCTTGTGCCCATGGAACCCCCAAGATAATCCAAGGACACCTAAAAGCCAAAGCTTGGGGATGCCCCGGCAGGCATCCGCTCTTTCGTCTACTTCTATCGGTAACTTTACTTGGAGTTATATTTTTATTCGCCACATGATATGTGTTTTACTTGGAGCGTCTTGTATGATTTGAGTGTTTGGCTGTTAGTTTACCACAATCATCCTTGCTGTACAAAACTTTTGAGAGAGCCATACATGATTTGGAATTTGTTAGAATACTCTATGTGCTTTGCTTATATCTTTTGAGTTATATAGTTTTGCTCTAGTACTTCACTTATATCTTTTAGTGCGCGGTGGTGGATTTGTTTTATAGAAACTATTGATCTCTCATGATTCACTTAGATTATTTTGAGAGTCTTAATATCATGGTAATTTTCTTAAAATCCTAATATGCTAGGTGTTCAAGATTAGTAAAATTTTCTTAAGAGTGTTCTGAATACTAAGAGAAGTTTGATGCTTGATGATTGTTTTGAGATATGGAGGTAATAATATCAAAGTCATGCTAGTTGAGTAGTTGTGAAATTGAGAAGTACTTGTGTTAAAGTTTGCAAGTCCCATAGCATGCACGTATGGTAAACGTTATGCAACAAATTTGAAACATGAGGTGTTATTTGATTGTCTTCCTTATGAGTGGCGGTCGGGGACGAGCGATGGTCTTTTCCTACCAATCTATCCCCCTAGGAGCATGCGCGTAGTACCGAGGTTTTTGATGACTTGTAGATTTTTGCAATAAGTATGTGAGTTCTTTATGACTAATGTTGAGCCCATGGATTATACGCACTCTCACCCTTCCATCCTTGCTAGCCTCTTCGGTACCGTGCATTGCCCTTTCTCACATTGAGTGTTGGCGCAAACTTCGCCGGTGCATCCAAACCCCGTGATATGATACACTCTTTCACACATAAACCTCCTTATATCCTCCTCAAAACATCCACCATACCTACCTATTATGGCATTTTCATATCCATTCCGAGAGATATTGCCATGCAACTTTCCACCATTCCGTTCATCATGACACATTCATTATTGTCATATTGCTTAGCATGATCATGTAGTTGACATAGTATTTGTGCCAAAGCCACTGTTCATAATTCTTTCATACATGTCACTCTTGGTCCATTGCATATCCCGGTACACCGCCGGAGGCATTCATATAGAGTCATCTTTTGTTCTAGTATCGAGTTGTAATCATTGAGTTGTAAATAAATAGAAGTGTGATGATCATCATTTTCTAGAGAATTGTCCCAAGTGAGGAATAAATAAATAAATAAAAAGAGATAAAGGCCATAAAAAAAGAGAAGGCACAAAAAAAATTAAAAAAATGAGAGAAAAAGAGAGAAGGGACAATGTTACTATCCTTTGCCACACTTGTGCTTCAAAGTAGCACCTTAATCTTCATGTTAGAGAGTCTCTTGTTTTGTCACTTTCATATACTAGTGGAAATTTTTCATTATAGAACTTGTCTTGTATATTCCAACAATGGGCCTCCTCAAGTGCCCTAGGTCTTCGTGAGCAAGCAAGTTAGATGCACACCCACTAGTTTCTTTTGTTGAGCTTTCATACATTTATAGCTCTAGTGCATCCGTTGCATGTTAATCCCTACTCCTTGCATTAACATCAATCGGTGGGCATCTCCATAGCCCATTGATTAGCCTCGTTGATGTGATACTTTCTCCCTTTTTGTCTTCTCCACATTACCCCCCTCATTATATTCTATTCCACCCATAGTGCTATGTCCATGGCTCGCGCTCATATATTGCGTGAAAGTTTATAGGTTTGAGATTACTAAAGTATGAAACAATTGCTTGGCTTGTCATCGGGGTTGTGCATGATGAGAGCATTCTTGTGTGACGAAAATGAAACATGACTAAACCATATGATTTTGTAGGGATGAACTTTCTTTGGCCATGTTATTTTGAGAAGACATAATTGCTTAGTTAGTATGCTTGAAGTATTATTATTTTTATGTCAATATGAACTTTTGTCTTGAATCTTTCGGATCTGAATATTCATACCATACTTAAGAAGAATTACATTAAAATTAAGACAAGTAGCACTCCGCATCAAAAATTCTGTTTTTATCATTTACCTACTCGAGGACAAGCAGGAATTAAGCTTGGGGATACTTGATATGTCTCCAATGTATCTATAATTTTTGATTGCTCCATGCTATATTATCTACTATTTTGGACATTATTGGGCTTTATTATCCACTTTTATGTTATTTTTGGGACTAACCTATTAACCGGAGGCCCAGCCCAGAATTGATGTTTTTTGCCTGTTTTAGGGTTTCGAAGAAAAGGAATATCAAACGGAGTCCAAACGGAATGAAACCTTCGGGAACGTGATTTTCTCAATGAACAAGACCCGGGAGACTTGGACTCTACGTCAATAAAGAAACAGGAGGCCACGAGGTAGGGGGGCGCGCCTACCCCCCAAGGTGCGTCCTCCACCCTCATGGGCCCCCTGTTGCTCCACCGACGTACTCCTTCCTCCTATATATACCTACGTACCCCCAACCGATCAGATACGGAGCCAAAACCCTAATTCCACTGCCGCAACTTTCTGTATCCACGAGATCCCATCTTGGGGCCTGTTCCGGAGCTCCGCCGGAGGAGGCATCAATCACGGAGGGCTTCTACATCAACACCATAGCCCCTCCGATGAAGTGTGAGTAGTTCACCTCCGACCTACGGGTCCATAGTTAGTAGCTAAATGGATTCTTCTCTCTTTTTGGATCTCAATACAATGTTCTCCCCCTCTCTTGTGGAGATCTATTCGATGTAATCTTCTTTTTGCGGTGTGTTTGTTGAGACCGATGAATTGTGGGTTTATGATCAAGTCTATCTATGAATAATATTTGAATCTTCTTTGAATTCTTTTATGTATGATTGGTTATCTTTGCAAGTCTCTTCGAATTATCAGTTTGGTTTGGCCTACTAGATTGATCTTTCTGGCAATGGGAGAAGTGCTTAGCTTTGGGTTCAATCTTGCGGTGTCCTTTCCCAGTGACAGTAGGGGCAGCAAGGCACGTATTGTATTGTTGCCATCGAGGATAACAAGACGGGGTTTTCTTCATATTGCATGAGTCTATCCCTCTACATCATGTCATCTTGCTTAAAGTGTTACTCTGTTTTTAACTTAATACTCTAGATGCATGCTGGATAGCGGTCGATGAGTGGAGTAATATTAGTAGATGCAGGAAGGAGTCGGTCTACTTCTCTCGGACGTGATGCCTATATACATGATCATACCTAGATATTCTCATAACTATGCTCAATTATGTCAATTTCTCAACAGTAATTTGTTCACCCACCGTAGAATACTTATGCTCTTGAGAGAAGCCACTAGTGAAACCTATGGCCCTCGGGTCTATCTTTATCATATTAATCTCCTACTACTTAGTTATTTCCTTTGCTATTTACTTTGCCTTTATTTTACTTTGCATCTTTATCATAAAAATACCAAAAATATTATCTTATCATATCTATCAAATCTCACTCTCGTAAGTGGCCTTATAGGGATTGACAACCCCTATTTGTGTTGGTTGCGAGGATTTATTTGTTTTGTGCAGGTACGAGGGACTCGCGCGTAGCCTCCTACTAGATTGATACCTTGGATCTCAAAAACTAAGGGAAATACTTACGCTACTTTGATGCATCGTCCCTACCTCTTCGGGGAAAACCAACGCAGTGCTCAAGAGGTAGCACCCATAAGGCCCATATCTTTTGTCGGGGGTACCCGCAACCCCTTCCCGTGACCAAATAAGTACCCGGTAACCCCAGAAACACTTCTGGTGTCTGAATAACATCGTCTTATATATCAATATTTACCTCTCAACCATTTCGAGACTCCTCGTCATGTCCATGATCTCATCTGGGACTCCGAACAACATTCGGTCACCAAATCATATAATACTATGTCGCCATCGAACGTTAAGCGTGCGGACCCTACGGGTTCGAGGACTATGTAGACATGACCGACACACCTCTCCGGTTAATAAACAAAAGCGGAACCTGGATGCCCATATTGGCTCCTACATATTCTACGAAGATCTTTATCGGTCGAACCGTTATGACAACATACGTAATTCCCTTTGTCCATCGGTATGTTACTTGCCCGAGATTCGATCGTCGGTATCTTCATACCTAGTTCAATCTCGTTACCGGCAAGTCTCTTTACTTGCTTCATAATACATCACCTCGTGACTAACTCCTTAGTCGTTTTCTTGCAAGCTTATGACGTGTATTACCGAGAGGGCCCAGAGATACCTCTCTGAAACTCGAAGTGACAGATCCTAATCTCGATCTATGCCAACTCAACAAACACCTTCGTAGATACCTATAGAGCATCTTTATAATCACCCAGTTACGTTGTGAAGTTTAATAGCACATAAGGCATTCCTCCGGTATCCGGGAGTTGCATAATCTCATAGTCGAAGGAATATGTATTTGACATGAAGAAATCAATAGCAATAAAACTGAATGATCATTATGCTAAGCTAACAGATGGGTCTTGTCCATCACATCATTATCCTAATGATGTGATACCATTATCAAATGACAACTCATGTCCATGGTTAGGAAACCTTAACCATCTTTGATCAACGAGTTAGTCTAGTAGAGGCTCACTAGGGACACAGTGTTTGTTTATGTATTCACACATGTATTAAGGTTTCCGATCAATACAATTCTAGCATGAATAATAAATCTTTATCATAAATAAGGAAATGTAATATAAAATAACAACTTTATTATTGCCTCTAGGGCATATTTCCTTCAGTCACCCACTTGCATTAGAGTCAATAATCTAGTTCACATCACCATGTGATTTAACACCCATAGTTCACATCGCCATGTGACCAACACCCAAAGACTTTACTAGAGTCAATAATCTAGTTCTGATCACCATATGATTAACACCTAGAGAGCACTAAGGTGTGATCATGTTTTGCTTGTGAGAAAAGTTTAGTCAACGGGTCTGACACGTTCAGATCCGTATGTATTTTGCAAATTTCTATGTCTACAACGCTCTGCATGGAGCTATTCTTAGCTAATTGCTCCCACTTTCAATATGTATCCAAATTGATACTCATAGTCATCTGAATCAGTGTCAAAGCTTCCATCGACGTAACTCTTTACAATGAACTCTTTATCACCTCCATAACCGAGAAAATATTTCCTTAGTTCTCTGAGGATAATTTTAACCAATGTCCGGTGATCTTCTCCTGGATCACTATTGTACCCCCTTGCCAAACTCATGGCAAGGCACACAATAGGTCTGGTACACAGCATGGCATACTTTATAGAACCTATGGCTGAGGCATAGGGAATGACTTTCATTTTCTCTCTATCTTCTGCAGTGGTCGGGCATTGAGTATGACTCAATTTCACACCTTGTAACACAGGAAAGAACCCTTTCTTTGACTGATCCATTTTGAATTTTTTCAAAACTTTATCAAGGTATGTGCTTTGTGAAAGTCCAATTAAGCGTATTGATCTATCTCTATAGATCTTGATTCCCAATATATGAGCATCTTCACTGAGGTATTTCATTGAAAAATTCTTATTCAAATATCCTTTTATGCTATCCAGAAATTTTGTATTATTTCCAATCAACAATATGCCATCTACATATAATATTAGAAATGCTACAGAGCTCCCACTCACTTTCTTGTAAATATAGGCTTCTCCAAAAGTCTGTATAAAAGCATATGCTTTGATCACACTATCAAAGCGTATATTCCAACTCCGAGAGGCTTGCACCAGTCCATAAAGGGATCGCTGGAGCTTGCACACTTTGTTAGCACCTTTAGGATCGACAAAACCTTCTGGTTGCATCATATACAACTCTACTTTAAGAAATCCATTAAGGAATGCAGTTTTGACATCCATTTGCCAAATTTCATAATCATAAAATGTGGCAATTTCTAACATGATTCGGACAGACTTAAGCATTGCTGTGGGTGAGAAAGTCTCATCGTAGTCAACTCCTTGAACTTGTCGAGAACCTTTCGCAAGAAGTCAAGCTTTGTAGACAGTAACATTACCGTCAGTGTCAGTCTTCTTCTTGAAGATCCATTTATTCTCTATGGCTTGCCGATCACCGGGCAGTTCAACCAAAGTCCACACTTTGTTCTCATACATGGATCCCATCTCAGATTTCATGGCCTCAAGCCATTTTGCGGAATCTGGGCTCATCGTCGCTTCCTCATAGTTTGTAGGTTCGTCATGGTCTAGTAACATGACTTCCAGAACAGGATTACCGTACCACTCTGGTGCGGAACGTACTTTGGTTGACCTACGAGGTTCGGTAGTAACTTGATCTGAATTTCATGATCATCATCATTAGCTTCCTCACTAATATGTGTAGGAATCACTGGAACTGATTTATGTGATGAAGTACTTTCCAATTTGGGAGAAGGTACAATTACCTCATCAAGTTCTACTTTCCTCCCACTCACTTCATTTGGGAGAAACTCCTACTCTAGAAAGGATCCATTCTTAGCAACGAATATCTTGCCTTCAGATCTGTGATAGAAGGTGTACCCAACAGCTTCCTTTGGATATCCTATGAAGACACATTTATCCGATTTGGGTTTGAGCTTATCAGGTTGAAGCTTTTTCACATAAGCATCGCAACCCCAAATTTTAAGAAATGACAGCTTAGGTTTCTTGCCAAAACCACAGTTCATATGGTGTCGTCTCAACGGATTTAGATGGTGCCCTATTTAACGTGAATGCAGTCGTCTCTAAAGCATAACCCCAAAACGATAGTGGTAAATCGGTAAGAGACATCATAGATCGCACCATATCTAATAAAGTAAGGTTACAACGTTCGGACACACCATTACGCTATGGTGTTCCAGGTGGCGTGAGTTGCGAAACTATTCCACATTGTTTAAAATGAAGGCCAAACTCATAACTCAAATATTCACCTCCACGATCAGATCGTAGAAACTTTATTTTCTTGTTACGATGATTTTCCACTTCACTCTGAAATTCTTTGCACCTCTCAAATGTTTCAGACTTATGTTTCATTAAGTAGATATACCCATATCTGCTCAAATCATTTGTGAAGGTCAGAAAATAACGATACCCGCCGTGAGCCTCAACACTCATCGGACCGCATACATCAGTATGTATTATTTCCAATAAGTTAGTGGCTCGCTCCATTGTTCCAGAGAACAGAGTCTTAGTCATCTTGCCCATGAGGCATGGTTCACAAGTATCAAGTGATTCATAATCAAGTGATTCCAAAATCCCATCAGCATGGAGTTTCTTCATGCGCTTTACACCAATATGACTTAAACGGCAGTGCCACAAATAAGTTGCACTATCATTATTAACTTTGCATCTTTTGGCATCAATATTATGAATATGTGTATCACTACGATCGAGATTCAACAAAAATAGACCACTCATCAAGGGTGCATGACCATAAATTATATTACTCATATAAATATAACAACCATTATTCTTTGATTTAAATGAATAATTGTCTCGCATCAAACAAGATCCATATATAATGTTCATGCTCAACGCTAGCACCAAATAACAATTATTCAGGTCTAAAACTAATCCCGAAGGTAGATGTAGAGGTAGTGTGCCGACGGCGATCACATCGACCTTGGAACCATTTCCGACGTGCATCATCACCTCGTCCTTAGCCAATCTTCGTTTAATCCGTAGCCCCTGTTTTGGGTTGCAAATATGAGCAACAGAACCAGTATCAAATACCCAGGCGCTACTACGAGCAGTAGTAAGGTACACATCAATAACATGCATATCAAATATACCTTTCACTTGGCCATCCTTCTTATCCGCCAAGTACTTGGGGCAGTTCCGCTTCCAGTGACCAGTCCCTTTGTAGTAGAAGCACTTAGTTTCAGGCTAAGGTCCAGACTTGGGTTTCTTCCCTTAAGCAACAACTTGCTATTATTCTTGAAGTTCCCCTTCTTCCCTTCGCCCTTTTTATTGAAACTAGTGGTCTTGTTAACCATATTATATTTCACCATGAAGCCTTTATAGCTTGGTGGCAGTGATTAAAGAACTATGTCAATGACACTATCACCAGGAAGATTAACTCCCAGCTGAGTCAAGTGGTTATGATACCCAGACATTCTGAGTATGCGTTCACTGACAGAACTGTTCTCCTCCATCTTGCAGCTATAGAAATTGTTGGAGACTTCATATCTCTCAACTCGGGCATTTGCTTGAAATATTAACTTCAACTCCTGGAACATCTCATATGCTCCAAGACGTTCAAAACGTCTTTGAAGTCCCGATTCTAAGCCATAAAGCATGGCACACTGAACTACCGAGTAGTCATTAGCTTTAGTCTGCCAGACGTTCATAATGTCTGGAGTTTCTCCTGCAGCGGGTCTTGCACCTAGCGGTGCTTCTAGGATGTAATTCTTCTGTGCAGCAATGAGGATAATCCTCAAGTTACAGATCCAGTCCGTGTAGTTGCTACCATCATCTTTCAACTAAGCTTTCTCTAGGAATGCGTTAAAATTCAAGGGAACGGTAGCACGGGCCATTGATCTACAACAACATAGATATGCAAAACTATCAGGACTAAGTTCATGATAAATTAAAGTTCAATTAATCATATTACTTAAGAACTCCCACTTAGATCAATCAGCGTCCGTCTTCCTCTTGAAGATCCATTTATTCTCAATGGCTCGCTGATCATCGGGCAAGTCAATCAAAGTCCATACTTTGTTCTCATACATGGATCCCATCTCAGATTTCATGGCCTCAAGCCATTTCGCGGAATCTGGGCTCATCATCGCTTCCTCATAGTTCGTAGGTTCGTCATGGTCTAATAACATGACTTCCAGAACAGGATTACCGTACCACTCTGGTGCAGAACATACTCTGGTTGACCTACAAGGTTTGGTAGTAACTTGATCTGAAGTTTCATAATCATCATCATTAACTTCCTCACTAATTGGTGTAGGTATCACTAGAACTGATTTCTGTGATGAACTACTTTCCAATTCAGGAGAAGGTACAATTACCTCATCAAGTTCTACATTCCTCCCACTCACTTCTTTCGAGAAACTTCTTCTCTAGAAAGGATCCATTCTTAGCAACGAATATCTTGCCTTTGGATCTATGATGGAAGGTGTACCCAACAGTTTCCTTTGGGTATCCTATGAAGACGCATTTCTCCGATTTGGGTTCGAGCTTATCAGGTTGAAGCTTTTTCACATAAGCCTCGTAGCCCCAAACTTTAAGAAACGACAACTTAGGTTTCTTGCCAAACCATAGTTCATACGGTGTCATCTCAACGGATTTAGATGGTGCCCTATTTATTGTGAATGCAACTGTCTCTAATGCATAACCCCAAAATGATAGTGGTAAATCGGTAAGAGACATCATAGATTGCACCATATCTAATAAAGTACAGCTACGACATTCGGACACACCATTATGTTGTGGTGTTCCAGGTGGCGTGAGTTGGGAAACTATTCCACATTGTTTCAAATGAAGACCAAACTCGTAACTCAAATATTCGCCTCCATGATCAGATATAGAAACTTTATTTTCTTGTTACGATGATTTTCCACTTCACTCTGAAAATTCTTTGAACTTTTCAAATGTTTCAGACTTATGTTTCATTAAGTAGATATACCCATATCTGCTCAAATCATCTGTGAAGGTGAGAAAATAACGATACCCGCCTTGAGCCTCAACACTCATCGGACCGCATACATCAGTATGTATTGTTTCCAATAAGTCAGTGGCTCGCTCCATTGTTCCGGAGGATGGAGTCTTGGTCATCTTTCCCATGAGGCATGGTTCGCAAGCATCAAGTGATTCATAATCAAGCGATTCCAAAAGTCCATCCGCATGGAGTTTCTTCATGCGCTTTACACCAATATGACTTAAACGGCAGTGCCACAAGTATGTTACACTATCATTATCAATATTGCATATTTTGGCATCAATATTATGAATATGTGTATCACTACAGTCGAGATTCAATCAACCATTTATAATAAGTGTATGACCATAGAAGGTTTTATTCATGTAAACAGAACAACAATTATTCTTTGACTTAAATGAATAACCATATTGCAATAAACATGATCCAATCATATTCATGCTCAACGCAAAACACCAAAAAACATTTATTTTAGGTTCAACAGTAATCACGAAGGTAAAAGGAGTCTGCGATGGTGATCTTATCAACCTTGGAATCACTTCCAACACACATTGTCACCTCGCCCTTAACTAGTCTCTATTCATTTTGCAACTCCTGTTTCGAGTCACTAATCTTAGCAACCGAACCAGTATCAAATACCATGGGGTTACTATGCACAATAATAAAGTACACATCAATAACATGTATATCAAATATACCTTTCACTTTGTGATCCTTCTTATCCGCTAAGTATTTGGGGTAGTTCCGCTTGCAGTGACCATTCCCTTTGCAGTAGAAGCACTCAGTTTTAGGCTTAGGTGTAGCTTTGGGTTTCTTCATGGGAGTGTCAACTTGCTTTCATTTCTTCCTTGAAGTTCCCTTTATTTTCATTTGCCCCTTTTCATGAAACTAGTGGTCTCGTTAACCATCAACACTTGATGCTTTTTCTTGATTTCTACCTTCGCCGATTTTAGCATCGCGAAGAGCTTGGGAATCGTTTTTGTCATCCCTTGCATATTATAGTTCATCACGAAGTTCCAGTAAATTGGTGATAGTGACTAGAGAACTCTATCAATCACTATCTTATTTGGAAGATTAACTCCCACTTGATTCTAGCGATTGTAGTACTCACACATTCTGAGCACATGCTCACTGGTTGAGCTATTCTCCTCCATCTTGTAGGCAAAGTACTGTCAGAGGTCTCATACCTCTCGACACGGGCATGAGTCTAAAATACTAATTTCAACTCTTGGAACATCTTATATGCTCCATGGTATTCAAAACATTTTTGAAGTCCCGGTTTTAAGCCGGAAAGCATGGTGCACTAAACTATCAAGTAGTCAACATATCGAGCTTACTAAACGTTCATAACGTTTGCATCTGCTCCTGCAATAGGTCTGTCACCTAGTGGTGCATCAAGGACATAATTTTTTCTGTGCAACAACGAGGATAATCCTCAGATCACGGACCCAGTCCACATCATTGCTACTATCATCTTTCAACTTAGTTTTCTCTAGGAACATATTAAAAATAAAACAGGGGAGCTATACGCGAGGTATTGATCTACAACATAGATATGCTAATACTATCAGGACTAAGTTCATGATAAATTAAAGTTCAATTAATCATATTACTTAAGAACTCCCACTTAGATACACATCCCTCTAGTCATCTAAATGATCACGTGATCCATATCAACTAAACCATATCAGATCATCACGTGAGATGGAGTAGTTTTCAATGGTGAACATCTCTATGTTGATCATATCTACTATATGATTCATGTTCGACCTTTCGGTCTCAATGTTCCGAGGCCATATCTACATATGCTAGGCTTGTCAAGTTTACCCGAGTATTCTGCACGTGCAAAACTAGCTTGCACCCATTGTATGTGAACGTAGATCTTACCACACCTGATCATCATGTGGTGTCTTGGCACGACGAACTGTAGCAATGGTGCATACTCAGGGAGAACACTTATACCTTGAAATTTAGAGAGGGATCATCTTATAATGCTACTGCCGTACTAAGCAAAATAAGATGCATAAAAGATAAACATCACATGCAATCAAAATATGTGACATGATATGGCCATCATCATCTTCTGCCTTTGATCTCCATCTCCAAAGCACCATCATGATCTCCATCGTCACCGGCTTGACACCTTGATCTCCATCGTAGCATCGTCATCGTCTCGCCAACTATTGCTTCTATGACTATCTCTACCGCTTAGTGATAAAGTAAAGCAATTACATGGTGATTGCATTTCATACAATAAAGCGACAACTATAAGGCTCCTGCCAGTTGCCGATAACTTTTACAAAACATGATCATCTCATACAACAATTTATATCTCGTCGCGTCTTGACCATATCACATCACAACATGCCCCTCGTAGAAATAAGTTAGACCTCCTCTACTTTGTTGTTGCAAGTTTTACATGGCTTCTACGGGCTTCTAGCCAGAACTGTTTGATACGTCTCTGTCGTATCTATAATTTTTTATTGTTCCATGCCAATATTATACTACTTTCATATACTTTTGGCAACTTTTTATACTATTTTTGGGGGCTAACATATTGATCCAGTGCCCAGTGTCAGTTCCTGCTTGTTGCATGTTTTTTGTTTCGCAGAAAATCCATATCAAACAGGATAAAAACTGACGGAGATTTTTTTTGGAATATATGTGATTTTTGGGAAGAAGAATCAACGCGAGACGATGCCCGAGGGGGCCACGAGGTAGGGGGCGTGCCCCTGGCCCTTGTGGCCACCCCGTAAGGCAGTTGGTGCCCTTCTTTCGCCGAAGAAAATCAATATCCGGATACAAATCGTGTTAAAATTTCAGCCCAATCGGAGTTACGGATCTCCGGGAATATAAGAAACGGTGAAGCCAGAATCTGGAATGCAGAAACAGAGAGAGACAGAGAGACAGATCCAATCTCGGAGGGGCTCTCACCCCTCCGCCGCCATGGAGGCCATGGACCAGAGGGGAAACCCTTCTCCCATCTTGGGAGAAGGTCAATAAAGAAGAAGAAGAAGAAGAAGAAGAAGAAGAAGAAGAAGAAGAAGAAGAAGTGGGGCCCTCTCCCCCTCTCTTCCGGTGGCGCCGCCTCTCCCCCTCTCTTCTGGTGGCGCTGGAATGCCGCCGGGGCCATCATCGTCACAGTGATCTACACCAACACCTCCGTCATCTTCACCAACATATTCATCACCTTCCCCCATCTATCTACAGTGGTCCACTCTCCCGCAACCCGCTGTACGCTCTACTTGAACATGGTGAATTGCTACGATTGGTTTAATTTGCTTGTGGCTATGTTGATGTCCTTTGGTGCCCATCATATGAGCGCGTGCGTGGATCACACCATAGGGTTAGTTGTATGTTGATAGGACTATGTATTGGAGGGCAAGAGTGACAGAAGCTTCAATCTAGCATAGAAATTGATGCATACGGGATTAAAGGGGGACCAATATATCTTAATGCTATGGTTGGGTTTTACCTTAATGAATGTTAGTTGTAGATGCTTGCTAATAGTTCCAATCATAAGTGCATAGAATTCCAAGTCAGGGATGACATGCTAGTAGTGGTCTCTCCCACATAAAACTTGCTATCGGTCTAGTAAAGTAGTCAATTGCTTAGGGACAATTTCGCAACTCCTACCACCACTTTTCCACACTCGCTATACTAACTTTGTTGCTTCTTTACCTAAAACAGCCCCTAGTTTTTATATTCTTGCAAACCTATCCCATTACACCTACAAAGTACTTCTAGTTTCATACTTGTTCTAGGCAAAGCGAACGTTAAGCGTGCGTAGAGTTGTATCGGTGGTCGATAGAACTTGAGGGAATATTTGTTCTACCTTTAGCTCCTCATTGGGTTCGACACTCTTACTTATCGAAAGAGGCTACAATTGATCCCCTATACTTGTGGGTTATCAAGACCTTTTTCTGGCGCCATTGCCGGGGAGTTATAGCATGGGGTGAATATTCTCGTGTGTGCTTGTTTGCTTTATCACTAAGAAATTTTTATTTTGTGCTCTTGTTTTCTATCTTTAGTTATGGGTAGGAAATTAAAAATACCAAATAAAATTAGTTGTACCTACTACACCAATGGTTGAAGAACCACTCAAAATCTATCACACTCGTGAAGCTTTTTACTTGGATCATCTTCAATCCCTATGTGCTCGTGCTGAAACCCCAACTAGCTTAGTTGAGGGCAAATCTTTAGAGGAGCATGCTTGTTATGTGTGGCATCACTTATCTCTAAAAGGGAAACTTTTACTGGATCAAATTCATCGTTTGCAATGCTATGCTTGGAATTTATGTGAAATATATGATTTTACTTGTTGTTCTGAAGACCCTAAGAAACACCTTCCCTACCAATGTGAGTTTAGTGATAATGGAATCGTATCTTAATATGCTAAGGGTGTTTATAATTACTATGATGTTCAACAAATTGAAGAATTTGTTGCTTTCAAGGGTGCTTATGAAATTGCTTCTTTGATTGGAAAGTATGATGCTACTCCTTACAAATCTGAAAATTTTGCCATACTTAAACATTGTTATGATAATTATGCTTCTAATTCCTATGTTAAAGCATATATTGAGGACTCCTCCGCTGTCCAAGAAGAGACTAATATTTTGCAGGAGTCTATGGAAGAAGGAATTGATGAAACTGGGGGCTCATTGGATGAAAAGATGATGAGGAGAGCGAAGAACAAAAGGAGGAAGAGCGGATTAGCTACCCGTGCCCACCTTCTAGTGAGAGTAACTCTTCAACTCTTACATTGTTTAACTTCCCTTCATGCTTACCGAAGGATGATTGTTATGATCTCGTTGATTCTTTTGAAATATCCCTTTTTGATGATGCTTGCTATACTTGTGGCCAAGATGCCAATATGAATTATGCTTATGGAGATAAACTTGCTATAGTTCCTTATGTTAAACATGAAATTGTTGCTATTGCACCCACGCATGATAGCCCTATTATGTTTTTGAATTCTCCTAACTACACTATATCGGAGAAGTTTGCCCTTATTAAGGATTATATTGATGGGTTGCGTTTCACTACCACGCATGATGATTTTGATAGAAATAATATGCATGTGCTTGCTACTCCTACTTGCAATTATTATGAAAGAGGAACTACCTCTCTGCCTCTCCATGTTTCCAATAAGCATGATAAAATTGCAAGAAACTGTTTATACTATGCATTGGCCTTTACTATGTGTGCATGAATTGTTCTTTTATGACATGCCGATGCATAGGAAGAGAATTAGTACTTCGTTGTTGCATGATATATGTTACTTTGTGCTCACTACTAAATCACAAATCATTGTTGATAAAAATTGGCTTTGATATAAGTTGGGATCCGGGTGGATCCATTACTTGAGCACTATATGCCTAGCTTAATGGCTTTAAAGAAAGCGCTGCAAGGGAGACAACCCGGAAGTTTGAGAGAGTCATTTATTTCTGTCGTGTGCTTTTATAAAGTACAAATCCATTGTATTACAAAAATAATGTGCCAAGATTTGCCTTTAGGATGTTTACATTGCTTGTTGGTTTGCGCGGTGCAAAACAGAAACTTTGGCTGTAGTGCGCGATTTTACATTTTTTACTGGAACATCAGACGGTTCTGAAACCTTTTGCACTGTTTTTATATACAAATTGTTTATTTTTCCTAATTTTTCAGAATTTTTGGAGTGCCAGAAGTATGCTGAATGTTCAGATTACTACAGACTGTCCTGTTTAAGACAGATTCTGTTTGTGATGCATAGTCTGCTTGTTTTGATGAAACTATCGATTTCTTCTTATTATTATTCTTATTATTATTCTCCTCCTCCTTATTGTTCTCCTTCTCCTTATCCTTATCCTTATCCTTCTCCTTCTACTTCTACTTCTACTTCTACTTCTCCTTCTCCTTCTCCTTCTCCTTCTCCTTCTCCTTCTCCTTCTTCTCCTTCTCCTTCTCCTTCTCCTTCTACTTCTCCTTCTCCTTCTTATCCTTCTCCTTCTTCTTATCCTCCTCCTCCTCCTCCTCCTCCTCCTCCTTCTTCTTCTTCTTCTTCTTCTTCTTCTTCTTCTTCTTCTTCTTCTTCTTCTTCTTCTTCTTCTTCTTCTTCTTCTACTACTACTACTACTACTACTTCTACTACTACTACTACTACTACTACCTGTTCTTCTTCTTATTCTTATTCTCCTTCTCCTTCTCCCTTCTCCTTCTCCTTCTCCTTATCCTTCTTCTCCTTCTCCTTCTCCTTCTCCTTCTCCTTCTCCTTCTCCTTCTTCTTCTTCTTCTCCTTCTTCGAATATGCTCCGCCTTCTTGGTCCAGACCTATTTGGGGATGGACTACTCAATACTTGTCCTTTGGATTGACGAACCAATTGGTGTTCGGGGGTTTTAGAATTTACCTCGGAGGCCGGATGGTTGCAGTCGAGGCCTGTGTCGTCCGATGACTTCGGCTAGGGCTTCTGCTTCTTAAAAAGCAACTTCTAGATCCACTTATGCATTGTGCCGTAGAACCGTTGTAGGGTCCGCGGCCCTTCTGGATTGAACTCCCACATCTTGAGGGACCGCCGCTGGCAGGGAAGTGCTCGGCGGATCATCATCACTTGGATCACGTCAGCGAGGGTAATGTCCTTCACCATCATGCCTTGAACGCGTTTTTGCAGCAGCAACACCTCAGGGGCTGACCCCTAGTCCGGACCCTTGTCGGTCCAGGATGTGAGCCTCAGCGAGGGTCCGGATCTGAAGGTTGGAGCGGCTGCCCACTTAGGGCCATGGGGTTCTATTATATTGAACCATTCCTATTGCCATATCTTGACGGTGTCCACAAAAACTCCCTTTGGCCAATTGTCTTTGGGGAGCTTGCTCACCATGGCGCCACCGCAGTCCGCGTGTTGCCCATTGGCCACCTTCGGCTTCACATTAAAAATCTTGAGCCATAAGCCGAAGTGTGGAGGGACGCGGAGGAAGGCCTCACACACGACGATGAACGCCGATATGTGGAGGCACAAATTTGGGGCCAGGTCATGAAAATCCAACCCGTAATAGAACATGAGACCCGTCACGAAGGGGTGGAGGGCAAATCCGAGTCCGCGAAGGAAGTGGGGCATGAACACCACCCTCTCGTCGGGCTCCCGAGTGGGGATGACCTGCGCCGGATCGGGAAGCATATGCTTGATTTCCGCAGTTAGATACCGCGCCTCCCGCAGCTGCTTGATGTTCTCCTCTGTGATGGAGGAGGGCATCCACTTGCCTTGAGAGCCGGCCATGGTCAAAAGAGTTGCGGAGGGGAGAAAAGCTTGAAACTTGGGCGCTGGAGCTCGAGGATGGGGAGGCAGAGAGAGAATGAGGTGTGGGATGGAAGAGTTGGATCCTATCGACCTATATGGACTGCAAATATCAAGCGTCCCCCGCCCTCAAGCCTTAAAACTCGCCTGTTCCCAAGGGGTCGTGCGAATAGCACGGTTAGATTACCAAAACTCGTATTGATGAGAATCCTGCAATAAGGGGACACGATCTCTGCTTTGACAAGACGTGTCAATGGGAGTTGCGTATTGAAACGCGAGGTGGGAGGCCCAAAAAACGGTTCTAACTGATAACAGAGCTAAGTGTGACGTTTTGTCGGAAAAAGTTGTCGATGGATATCTTATTTTAAGTATTATGCCTTTATGGTTGGAAGGGTTAACCTGTTATACAGAGCCTGATATAGATCTCTTGCTCAGAAGACTACTTCAAAGTATTCGGAGGAGGAACCCGCCTTGCAATGTCGAAGACAACCCGCGAGCCGGACACATCGTCATTGAAGCCTGGTTTAGGGGCTACTGAGGGAGTCTTGGATTAGGGGGGTCCTCGGGCGTCCCGGCTATGCGACATGGGCCGGAATAATGGGCCACGAAGATGCAAGATAGAAGACTTTCCCCCGTGTCCGGATGGGACTCTCCTTTGCGTGGATGGCAAGCTTGGCGTTCGGATCTGGAGATTCCTTTCTTTGTACAACCCTAGGCCCCCTCCGGTGTCTATATAAACCGGAGGGTTTACTCCGTGGAGGCAATCATAGTCATACATGCTAAACATCTAGGGTTTATCCAATACGATCTCGAGGTAGATCAACTCTTGTAACCCCTATACTCATCAAAGTCAATCAAGCAGGAAGTAGGGTATTATCTCCATCAAGAGGGCCCGAACCTGGGAAAACATCGTGTCCCCTGCCTCCTGTTACCCTCGACCCTCAGACGCACAGTTCGAGAGCCCCTACCGGAGATCTACCGGTTTTGACACCGACACCCATGAAGGCCCATGAACTTCCCGGGGGGGGTCCGGTAACCCCCGGTACTCCGAAACTTATCTGAAATGACCCAAACCATTCCGGTGTCCGAATGTAACCTTCCAATATATGAATCTTTCCCTCTCGACCATTTCGAGACTCCTCGTCATGTCCGTGATCTCATCCGGGACTCAAAACAATCTTTGGTCATCAAATCACATAATTCATAATACAAATCGTCATCGAACGTTAAGCGTGCGGACCCTATGGGTTAGAGAACTATGTAGACATGACCGAGGCACATCTTCGGTCAATAACCAATAGCAGAACCTGGTTGCTCATATTGGCTCCTACATATTCTACGAAGATCTTTATCGGTCAAAACGGCATAACAACATACATTGTTCCCTTTGTCATCGGTATGTTACTTGCCCGAGATTCGATCGTCGGTATCATCATACCTAGTTCAATCTCGTTACCGGCAAGTCTCTTTACTCGTTCTGTAATGCATCATCCCATGTCTACCTCATTAGACACATTGCTTGCAAGGCTCATAGTGATGTGCATTATCGAGAGGGGCCAGAGATACCTCTCTGATACACGAAGTGACAAATCCTAATATCGATCTATGCCAACTCAACAAACACCTTCAGAGACACCTGTCGAGCATCTTTATAATCACTCAGTTACGTTTTGATGTTTGATAGCACACAAGGTGATCCTCCGGTATTCGGGAGTTGCATAATCTCGTAGTTAGAGGAACATGTATAAGTCATGAAGAAAGCAATAGCAATAAAACTAAACAATCATTATGCTAAGCTAACGGATGGGTCTTGTCCATTACATCATTCTCTAATGATGTGATCTCATTCATCAAATGACAACACATGTATATGGTTAGGAAACTTAACCATCTTTGATTAACGAGCTAGTCAAGTAAAGGCATACTAGGGACACTCTGTTTGTCTATGTATTCACACATGTACTAAGTTTCCGGTTAATACAATTCTAGCATGAATAATAAAAATTTATCATGATATAAGGAAATATAAATAACAACTTTATTATTGCCTCTAGGGCATATTTTCTTCAGTCTCCCTGTCGGTGTCAAAACCGGCGGATCTCGGGTAGGGGGTCCCGAACTGTGCGTCTAAGGTGGATGGTAACAGGAGGCAGGGGACACGATGTTTTACCCAGGTTCGGGCCCTCTTAATGGAGGTAAAACCCTACGTCCTACTTGATTTATTCTTGATAATATGAGTAGTACAAGAGTTGTTCTACCACGAGATCGGAGAGGCTAAACCCTAGAAGCTAGCCTATGGTATGATTGTATGTTGTCCTACGGACTAAAACCCTCCGGTTTATATAGACACCAGAGGGGGCTAGGGTTACACAAGGTAGGTTACAAAGGAGGGGATATACATATCCGTATTCCCTAGCTTGCCTTCTACGCCAAGTAGAGTCCCATCCGGACATGGGACGAAGTCTTCTATCTCATATCTTCATAGTCCAACAGTCCGGCCAAAGGATATAGTCTGGCTGTCCAGAGACCCCCTAATCTAGGACTCCCTCAGTAGCCCCTAAACCAGGCTTCAATTACGATGAGTCCGGCGCGGATTGTTGTCTTCGGCATTGCAAGGCGGGTTCCTCCTCCGAACACACCACGGAAGAATTTGAATACAAGGATAGTGTCCGACCCTACAAAATAAGTTCCACATACCACCGTAGAGAGAATAATATTACCACAAATCTAATATGCTGACACGTTTTGGCAGCATGACATCACGCCACGGCCCGGTAATTATTTGAACCATTTTTCTTTAACCAGCCCCCGCACATAACGTGAGGCAGTTTCTTGACACGTCTTGTCAAAGCAGAGATCGTGTTCCCCTTATTACGGGATTCTCATCAATACGGATGTGGGTAACCCAACCGTGCCTGGGACTCCTAGATTTTAGGCAAGTCCCAAACGGCCACGAGGAGGATGCTTGATATTCACCCTCTTTATAAAGGGACAAGGCTGTTACTTTTTTCCCTCCCGTGCTCAATCGAATCCCTCCCCCGCCTCGAGTTCTAACACCCAAAGCCAAGGTCAGGTGCTTCGGACCTTCAATCATGTCTGGATCCAGCCTTCAAGGCTAGTGGATGTCTTCCTCTGTCACGGAGGAGGACATCAAGAAGTTGAGGGAGGCCAGATATCTGACACCCGAAATTTCACATAGGCTGCCCGCCCGAGGGCAGGTCGTCCCTACTCCCGAACCCAACGAGAGCGTTGTGTTCGTCTCCCACTTCCTCCGAGGGCTAGGCCTCGCTCTGGATCCCTTTGTCAGGGGTCTTATGTTCTATTACGGGCTGGATTTTCATGATCTGGCCCCGGACTCCCTTATTCACATCTCGTCATTTATTATCGTCTGTGAGGCCTTCCTCCGCATTACCCTTCACTTCGGCTTGTCGCTCAAGACCTTCGATGTGAAGCCGAAGATGGTCGAGGGACAGTACGCAGCATGCGGAGGTGCTTTAATAAGCAAAATTGTTGATGCTCCATGGCCAAAGGGTTCCTTTCCAGAGGTGTCCGGATTGTGGCAACGGGAGTGGTTTTACGTCACAGCTCACCGAAGTGCCAAGTGGGTAGCTGCCCCCACCTTTCGCTCGGGCCCTCCACCACAATTGATGTCATGGATCAGCAGGGGGCTGAGCTGGGGTCCAGCCAAGGACGTGCCAATACTGCAGAGCCGTATCCGAGATCTCTTCGAGGGAGATTTCAGTCCGATTATGGTAATGCAAGTCATGCTGGTTCGTCGAGTCCAGCCTTGCAAACACCGGCCCCTCTGCATTTGGGAGTTCAACCCAGAAGGACCGTGCACTACTCAGAATTTCCTTGGCATGATGCACGAGGAGATGTACAAATCGTTCTTCGGACCCCAAATAGAGTGTCCGAACACTACCGAGGACGTGAGCCTGAGCAGCAACCGCGTCGCCGCCCAACTAAGTAATCCCATGGCCGAACACACCATCCTTTTATTTATCATGACATCATTCTGAAGAATCGCTCTTTGACCAGACTGGATAACAAAGGCGAAGATGACCCGGTGTTCGGCCCCCCTTCCTGAAGGCTTGGACAATCCGGTGCTGGAAAAGATGCTCGAGCCAGCACCTTGTCCGTTGGCCTCAAAGGAAGACGAAGGGGGGAATAAAGAGGGCGAAAGCGGGCCTCCACCGCTACCTATTCCAACCGAGGCAATGAGCGCCTCCGCAAGGGAGGATAACCGAGGGGAAGAATCTGACATTCTCTCTCCTCGGGGAAGGAAGAGGATTACCTCCGATGATCCGGAAATCAAGGTTTCCAAACAGGAGAGGAAATCTCCGCCAGAGGGTCCTGCCTCGGAGGGTGTTCTTGCCGCACAATGTCCGCGCGGGAATCAGCCCTCTAACAAGCTGTAAGTAATCAAAAGGTATTTAATGGTGAAGATATCCTACCTTACTTTTGAGGAAAATAACTGAAGTATTTATCTTGCAGTTCGGATCTTAGCCCTTCTCAGCTGAGCTCGTCTTCGGGGGATCTTCTTTCGGAGATGATGGAGAGCGAAACGCCTCCCCTTGCCATGCCGCCTTATGAAGCAGGCGACCCTGAGGTGTCGTTGCGGAGGGCTTCTCCTGATCTGGCAAGGCCAGAAGGTAATCCTATGGCCACCCGAAGTCCTCAGTATCCGTCTCTCAAAGAGAGCAAAAAGAGTCTGGCATCGTCTGGTGCGCGGTCGGATGTATGGAGGGATCTGCTGGAGAAGGTGGCTATCTCAGAAGAGCACCGCACATTGATGGGTACGGTGATTGAAAGGATTTCGTCCGCCGAAAGCGGGCTACATGAAGCCTTTATGAGTCTACTGACGGGTTTTGAGGTACATGAAATGATGTATATTTTTGAAAGTACCACACATTTTTAGATGTGCCCTGTGTAGATAGTAGCCCCTGAGACTCTGGTTGTCATCGAAAACGGCGGCAAACAGAGGATCATAGTCCCAGGTAATAACCAAACTGCCTTTATGTGCAGGTGATGGAGGCTCCGGTGGCTAGCCGGACTGATGGGTATACCAAACTAAAGCGGCAGCTGGATGCGGCAGATGCCGACATTGTGCTTGTCAACGAGTGGCTTGACGAGGCATAGGGTGAGTGGCCTTTCTGGTAATCGTCACATAATAAGAGCAGCATGAAGCCAGTATCTTTAATATGTTGTGACTGCATATGGAGTGGCCACCATGGAGACCCTTCGGGCGGAGCTTGCCCGAGCCAAGGAGCAAGCAAGGAGTAGCAATGTGGCTGCTTTGCAAGCGGCCAAAGAGTTAAGGGCCGAACAGGCCGCACATTGCGAGAGCAAAGAGAAAATGGCCAAGATGGTTGTAAAGTTAAAAGATACTGCTGACCGTTGCCAGTTTCTTGAAGAAGAAAACAGGGCGAAGGCGACGGACCTGGAAAAGGCCACGATGGCGACCAAAGATACCCGCTCAGCGATGAGAGCTAAAAAGGAGGAGCTGCATCAAGCCGGGGATATCGCGGCTGGGAAACCATTTATGCTGCGGAGGAAGTTTGGAGATCCTCAGTATGCCCCTCTAGACCGGATGTGGAGTTCGGCGGACGCATATCTGGACTTGGCGGCGAGTGTTGTCGATGCGGCCGAATACTTCCGAGATCAAACAGTTCGTGAAGTGGACAAGCTATTCTGGTCACAATTTAATGTTCTAGAGCGTCCGCTTCCATTGACTGATCGGCTTGCCGAATGGGCCGAGCTGAATAGATTGTCTGGACTCGTCATGAGGTCTGTTGTGGATCATCTGTGGCCGGAAAGGCCAAAGCCGAACAGCTATTTTAGTTTGGTGCAGCAGTTCCTTGGTGCAGTGCCGCGCATTAATGCGATGAAGAGGTCGGCGTGCATCGAAGGCTCGTGGATGGACCTTGCCCGTGTTAAAACATACTGGGCGGAGATGGATGCCACCACTGTTGCGGCGCAGGGTTCGGCCATAGGCCGAGTGGCTGCCGAGCACCATTTTGAAGAAGTTCTTGAAGGCTCTCATTCGATAGAGGCCCAGTGCTCGAAGAATATTATGTTTGAGTGACATGTATTCCCATTGTGAAAACAATGTTCTATTAAGTTTATCAAGGTTGTATTTATACTTTTGCCTGAAAGTATTATGATGCCTCCTGTGCGGCCCTTTATGTATATATGTATATAACCTGAAAGATTGCAGTCGTCGGCTTCAGCACCCACGCATATAATGCGGGGGTGTTCGCAGAAGACGCATGTTCACACTTGACCCAACGTCTTGGTCCATTAAGGAGGTGATAGCGCAGCGAACTAGGCAACCGGACTATAATGCTTTAACACTTTCACTTAGCCAGAGGAGTTTGCCAGTGGGGCTACTATATAGCCCCTGGTGGCTCCGCACTTATCCGAATTCGGGGTGCGTACATGCCTGGCCGGGAAACGACCATTTGTTAAGGTGGAGGAATCCCGAAGATTCCGATAGGTCATCGAGTGGTTGACCAGTCTCACGCTATATCATGACAGTCAGTTTTCGGCTTTCTCTACTGAGGTGCTCGTCCGGATGAACCAAGGCACAATCGCAGTAGTTCTCCTGGTGCCGCCTTAGCCGATAGAGCGGAATGTAAGGCAGCAAAACACAGGAGCCGGGCAAACCCAACATTTGACCAAAGACATGATTCGGAGCTGATGCATATAAGGCCAAACTCGCGACGCCGAACACTCCCTAAGGTATTCGGTCTTTATGGTGTAAAGCGGGCCTAAACAGTGCCCTTTGTAATAAGCCCCTGGTGTCCAGGTACGTGCAATATTCTGACGTGGCCACATGCCAATACGTCAGCATCCTTCTCAATTGTACTAAGAATCCGAGGGATGTGTATCAACAAGAGACAGTAAAAAAGGTTTACGCAGGGTCTTAATCTAAAAGGAATCCTTGGAACGGGTCCCTGCTGCATGTCTGCGCATGTGTCTGCGTTGTGCCGTATTCTGGACGGGTGTAGCATGATGGTCATTTGAAAAAGAGAGGGACTTAATTGAAAAGATGTCGTGCAAAAGGTAAGTTATACTAAATAAACAATATGAGTAAAGTTGAGCCTGATTGTCACTTATGCGCGCGTATTGAGCCCCTTGTATTGTAATAGGGGTATAGCCATCAAACCTGTATTGATTACATATAGCAGTACCGGACTCGTCCAACCATGTCCGTGGTCTTAACGACCTGTTAGATGCTTTAGTTGGTGAGGCCGTTTAGTGTGCGGCTGCCAAGGCAGCCGCATGGTCTTCCGCGTGCAAGGAGCGCTCAATATTTCCATTTACTGTAATGATGCCACATGGACCGGGCATCTTAAGCATGAGGGAAGCGTAATGCGGTATTGCGTTAAAGCGAGCGAAAGCTTTGCGTCCCAGTAGTGCTTGATAGCCACTTTGGAACAGAGCGATGTGGAACGTTAAATTTTCGCTACAGAAGTTATCGGGAAATCCGAATATAACCTCTAGTAGCAGGGAGCCCGTGCAATGGGCCTCTGGGCCTGGCGTTACTCCTTTAAAGGTAGTATTGCTGTGGCTAATTTTTGTTGGGTCTATCCCCATTTTGCGGACTGTGTCCTGATATATCAGGTTTAGACTGCTACCACCGTCCATCAGGACTCGTGTGAAGTGGTATCCGTCAATTATTGGGTCTAATACCAAGGTAGCCCATCCTGCATGCCGGATACTTGCCGAGTAATCTCGATGGTCGAAGGTGACCGGTTGGAACGACCAGTGGCAGGACTCCGCTGTGATAGGCCCTGGGGCATGTGCCTCTAGGAGTGCCGCTTTGTTTCTCCCCTGTGTCACATGTAATACATTTACTGTTTTGACTTCTGGTGGGAACTTTTTCTGTTCCCCAGTGCTTTGCTTGCGAGGCTCATCCTCATCTTCGCTTGGTGTATCCTGCCCCTTGTGTTCGGTGTTGAGCTTGCCGGACTGCTTGAAGACCCAACGCTCTCTATGGGTATGATTTGCAGGTTTATCGGGGGTGCTATGGATCTAACATATTTGGTCCAGAATCTTGTTTAGGCTGGACAGTTCGTCTCTATTGCCTTTGGGGGGCAGCTTTTGCTGACCTGGCCGAGAGCTTTTGAATCCGGCATTTACCGATGTGCTCTTCGGGCTGTCTTCTTTATTCTGGCGCTTGTTTTAACTGTGTCGTGATTTCCCGTTTCTGTCCCTGACTTCGGATGTACTTGGGTCGCTGGTGCTGCATCGGGCTAACCAGCTGTCCTCGCCCGCGCAAAAGCGGGTCATGAGGCTTGTTAATGCTGCCATTGTTCTCGGCTTTTCTTGGCCGAGGTGTCTGGCAAGCCATTCGTCTCGAACGCTGTGCTTGAAAGCTGCTAAGGCTTCGGCGTCCGGACAGTCGACTATTTGGTTCTTTTTAGTGAGGAACCTGTTCCAAAGCTTTCGGGCTGACTCTCCGGTATGTTGAGTTATATGACTTAAATCTTCTGCATCTGGTGGTCGGACATAGGTCCCTTGAAAATTTGCCTGAAAGGCGTCTTCGAGCTCTTCCCAGCTTCCAATGGAGTTTTCGGGGAGGCTTTTATGCCAGTACCGAGCTGGCCCTCTGAGCTTGAGGGGTAAGTACTTGATGGCGTGGATATTGTCTCCTCGAGCCATATGGATATGGAGGATGTAGTCCTCAATCCAGACCGCAAGGTCTGTCATTCCATCGTACGCCTCTATGTTTACGGGTTTGAATCCCTCTGGAAATTCATGGTCCAGCACCTCATCCGTGAAACATAGGGGGTGTGCGGCACCCCTGTATTTGGGTGTACCATGGTATTGGGATGTTTGTTGTGTTGCATTGCATGCTGGAGCGCGCTTGCGTGGCCCGTAGATGGATCTGGTTGCGCCGTACTTTTGATGTGAATCCTCACGTGGATCGCGTATCAGCTTATGTGCGGCGTCGTTTGCCGTTCTATGTTGGCCACGAGGTCGTCTATCCGACCGGATGGGCGTTTTGTATTTTGTTTGTGGGGGATCTAAGGCCTCCTCATCGAATTCAGGTAGCAGCTTTCGCTTCGGGTAGCTCTTGATGTGGCGATTACTGTCGTACTTCGCTGCAGTGTTGAGTACTTCACTCCATTTGATTCTGAGCGTGTCTTGTGCAGCCCTGAGCCTTTGCTTCTGCTTTTTCAGACTCCTCGCAGTGGCATCCAGCCTTTGATGGGCATTCTGTTGCTCCGGGTGCTTGTCCGGTGTGATGTCGTCCGGACTGTTATCTTCGACGGGGTTGGGTTGTTCGGTTTGATTCTCCGTGTTGCCCTGGTCGGGCGATGGTTCACCCTGCTCTATCGCTGGGTCTATATGACCGCTGTTTCTGCCGAGGCGGGATTTGGAGCGGCGCTTACGCCGCCGCTTTGACTGCTTCTCGAGGGAACATCCCTTCACTGTGTCCTTCTGTTCCTCGCTGTCGTTTTCTTTGGGTGTGTCCACCATGTATACATCATATGATGAAGTGAGCGTCCAGTGCCCTGTGGGTAGTCGTTCCTGTTCGTCTCCTGCATCGCCGTCCATGCCTTCGATGTCTTCAGAGTCGAAGTCGATCATGTCGGTCAAATCGTCGATAGTGGCTACTAAGTGGGTGGTGGGTGGGCGGTGAATTTCTTCGTCATTCGCATCCCAATCCTGCCGGACATAGTTCGGCCAGGACTCTCCTGGCAAGGAGAGAGACCTTAATGAGTTCAGTATGTCACCGAAGGGCGAGTGTTGAAAAATATCCGTGGAGGTAAACTCCATGATCGGCGCCCAATCGGATTTGATAGGCATGGGCGCAGGCGGTTCGGAGTCCGTGGCCGGGGAGGAATCTGGTAGTTCAGCGTCACGGCTCCCGTGAAGGGTAAGGTCGATACTCGGCTCGATCGCCGATGAGAGTGCGACCTCCGTGGCGGGGTCTATCCACCCGTCCATGGATGGCGCAACTGGCTCCGAATTGAGGGTCGGAGGAATTGCCGGCACGATCTCCTGGACACTGTCTGATGGCAGAGCTAAATCATGCTCATCGTGACTATGTGGCGCACTAAGCGGGGGCTCGAATCCGTCGAAGATCAAGTCTCCGCAGATATCTGTCGTGTAGTTTAAGCTTCCAAACCTGACCTGGTGGCCAGGGGCGTAACTCTCGATCTGCTCCAGATGGCCAAGCGAGTTGGCCCACAGTGCGAAGCCGCTGAATACAAAGATCTGTCAGGGGAGAAAGGTCTCACCCTGGACTGCATCGCTATCGATGATCGAAGGAGCCATCAAGCCTAACGGTGACGACACAGAGGAACTCTCAATGAAAGCACCAATGTCGGTGTCAAAACCGGCGGATCTCGGGTAGGGGGTCCCGAACTGTGCGTCTAAGGCGGATGGTAACAGGAGGCAGGGGACACGATGTTTTACCCAGGTTCGGGCCCTCTTGATGGAGGTAAAACCCTACATCCTGCTTGATTTATTCTTGATAATATGAGTAGTACAAGAGTTGATCTACCACGAGATCGGAGAGGCTAAACCCTAGAAGCTAGCCTATGGTATGATTGAATGTTGTCCTACGGACTAAAACCCTCCGGTTTATATAGACACCGGAGGGGGCTATGGTTACACAAGGTCGGTTACAAAGGAGGGGATATACATGTCCGTATTGCCTAGCTTGCCTTCTACGCCAAGTAGAGTCCCATTAGGACATGGGACGAAGTCTTCAATCTCGTATCTTCATAGTCCAACAGTCCGGCCAAAGGATATAGTCCGGCTGTCCGGAGACCCCCTAATCTAGGACTCCCTCACTCCCACTACTAGGGAAAACCTTATACATAGAATCTTAGCAACAGCGCGGCATAAAAACAGGCGTTGCTGCTAAGTAGTAGCAGTGCGGCTACGGAAAGCTCACTACTGGTGCAAACTTAGCAGTAGCGCATGACACTTAAACCGCGCTGCTACAAAAATCCACCGACAGTACACAACAACATAATTTTTCCAGTAGCGCGGTACCAGGGAGCGCGCTGCTGCTAATGCCATAGTAGCAGCGCGCTTTTTTGTCACCTCGTTGCTGCTAATTTTGAAAATGTGCACAGGGTTGGCCCGTTTAGCAGTAGCGCGTGACAGGAAAGCACACTGTTGCTACGCTCTTAGCAGCAGCGCGCTTTCTCTCCCGCGCTACTGCTAAGACGCAGGACCCACCACCTTTTCCACCTCCCCCTCCCCATCTCCTCTCCTCTCTTTCCCCTACCCTCCCACATCCTCCCTCTCTCACTCTTCTTCTTCCTCAATACTTCTCCCCCCATTACTCTCCCTCTTCTACCTACCTTTCTCTCTCTTCATTACTCCTAGCTATAACTACACCACCTCCATTAATTCATCTCCTTTCTCTTTTTCCTCCCCCCTCCACTAGTTGAAGTTGTCTCCTCCCAAATTAGCTAGCTAGGTAGATGTAGCATTTAGTTAAGTGACCTATTTGCCCCCTAACTAGATCTTTCTTTGTCAAGAAGAGCTTTGTGCACTTTTGACCTCCCTACATCATCATCTCCACCGTGTGCTCGATCTCGAGATAGAGGTGTGATTAATATTTCATGCTTTTGCAAAATGGAAATATGTTTATGCATGTGTGTGTGATATTTTTATGGAAATTGTGTGTGTGGCATGAGTTGACGCCAAATTGTGCATTTGAGTTGCCTATGTTTTGCCGAAATGTCGATTTATTTCCGTTTCAGCGAATTCCGGGCAAACTCTAGATCTATATATGTCCTACTTTTAAGGAAGGTCATGCCGAATTTTTGTATGACTTTGATGAATGCACGCATTTTTATAATCAATTTGTTTATTGTTACCGTGCAGAGTTCACGATGGTCAGTGGAACGATGGTGGACAGGTGGTTGCGGTCGGCGGTGCAGGACATGAAGGAAAATAACCTGACAGAGGTTTTATGTCCGTGTCGAAAATGCAAAGGAATAGTTTGGCTTGACCCCCATGTCGATGGTCGTGTCGAAGCGCACCTGCTCATGACTGGTTTCATGGGTGGCTATACTCGGTGGATAACTGAAGATGAGGATAACGATGTTGAGGATGCCGACGGGGCAGGCAATGATGACACGGGGCAAGACGAAGAGATGATCGATAATGGCGGCGGGGAAGAGGCCGGACATGGCGGCAGAGAAGGGGACGGATATGGCGGTGGAGAGACCGACATGGACTCCACGCAGCAGAGTTCGTCGGTACTAAGTTCAATCGTGCGAGACCCTCATATTCAAGCATTGCTTCGCAAGGAGACGAGTACTGAGAGAGCTGCTTCTAGAGAGGAGGCTAAGCTGGAGCAACTGGTGGTAGACTCGACCACTCCATTGTATGATGGTTGCAATCCTGAGGTGACCCGCTTGAGTTTCACGCTCCAAGTGCTGAAGACGAAGGCTAAAAACAAATGGACCGACACTAGCCTCGATGAGCATCTCAAGTACCTAAAGGATGTTCTTCCCGAGGGTAATCTATGTCCTAGTAGTGTTGATGAGGCCAAGAAGATCGTGTGCCCTCTTGATCTGCCACACGTTAGATACCATGCATGCATCAACGATTGCATAATTTATCGGAAGGAGCACACGGAAAAAACAAGTTGTCCAGTGTGCAATGCTTCTCGATACAAGAAGGCCGGGAAGAAATGTCCCCAGAAAGTGGTATGGTACTTACCGATCACTCCCCGTCTCCAGAGGTATTTTGTACATCCCAAGGAAGCAAAGCTAATGCGCTGGCACGCGGAGAGGAAGAAGCCCGACGATGGAGATGATCCAAAGCTGAGACACGTCAAGGATGGAAGCCAGTGGAGAGGTTGAACAGCTTCTATCGGTATTTTGAATGTGATGCAAGGAACATCATGCTTGGCGCGTGTACCGATGGCATGAATCCGTTTGGCAACCAGAGCACCAACCATAGCACATGGCCCGTGTTTGTATGGATGTACAACCTCCCCTCTGGTTGTGCATGAAATCGAAGTACATTCACATGAGCATGCTTATTCAAGGGCCGAAACAACCAGGAAATAATATTAATTTGTATCTGGGGCTACTTCAGGAGGAGTTAGACACGTTATGGAAAACACCGGCCAAGACATGGGACGCCAGCAAAGGCGAGTATTTCAACATGAGAGTCGCGCTGATCACGACAGTGCACGACTATCTTGGTTACGGATATGTGGCAGGCCAGGTGTGCCATGGATATTGTGGATGCACGCGGTGCATGGATGATACGACGTCTCAGCAGCTAACGTCAAGGAAAGATGGCGGGTCTGGGAAAATCGTGTACATGGGGCATCGAAGATGGCTCGAACTAGACGACCCGTGGAGAAACCGTGGAGATCTATTCAATGGTCACGCTGAGCATCGAGGACCTCCACGTAAGCGGAGCGGTGCCGAAATCGATGAGCTATTGAAAAACTGGAAGGAGTGCCCTACACCGGGAAAGATGATGAGAAAGGCGCCGGAGCCGCTGCTGAAGGTATGGAAGACGAGGTCTATGTTCTGGGACTTGGAGTACTGGCACAAACTCGATACACCTCATTGCCTTGATCAAATGCATATCTGTAAGAATGTCCTTGAGAGCTTGCTCGCAACGCTGATGAACATGCCGGATAAGACCAAGGATGGGCCGAAGGCAAGAAAAGACTTGCAAGATTTGGAAATCAGGGAAGATCTGCACATGCCGCCACGTAAAATGTCAGACGAGACAGAGACGGAGATAGAGGCACGGGAGAAGAAGGGCAAGAAAATAAAGAATGAGGATTACTGCCCCCCTTCTTGCTTCACCTTAAGTCAGGATGTGATCAATCAATTCTTTAAGTGCCTTACCGGAGTCAAAGTTAGTTCCGGTTACTGTGGCAAGATAAGTAGATATCTAGACACGGACAAGAAAAGGTTCAGCGGGATGAAGTCTCATGACTGTCATGTGATGATGACGCAGATATTACCTGTTGCCCTTAGAGGGATAATGGACAAGCATGTCCGTGACACGCTTATTGGTCTCTGCAACTTTTTCGACGTCATCTCTCGAAAGTCGATCAGTGTGAAGCAGCTCCGAAGGCTACAGGAAGAGATCGTTGTGATACTGAATGAGCTTGAGATGTACTTCCCGCCCGCGTTCTTTGACGTGATGGTGCATCTGTGTGTCCATATTGTGGATGACATAATAGACCTGGGGCCGTCATTCCTGCACAACATGATGCCGTTTGAGAGGATGAATGGGATCATCAAAGGATTCGTTTGTAACATGTCCCGTTCGGATGGAAGCATCATCCAGGGCTATTTGACACAAGAGTGCATCTCTTTCTGTGAGAATTTTCTATATGGCGCAGACCAGCCGCCTGGTGTTAGTGTTGGTTTGCCCGTTAACAAGCACGATGGGAGGCTCGAAGGAGAAGGTCACTGCAACGGTCGCAGAGAACTGCACGTGGCATACTCAGATCGACGCAGCGACTTTGACAGAGCAAACTTGGTAGTGCTACAACACCTAGACGAGGTAGATCCTTTCGTGGCACTGCACAAAGAAATTATCGCAAAGAAGTATCGTGACCAGGGGGTATGCAGGACGGACGCCGAAGTTACTAGAGAGCACAACTCCACTTTCCTGCATTGGTTCAAAGAGCATATTATTGCTAATCCCCCGGAGGAGGGCTCTAAGGACGGATTGCTCATATACGCCTTAGCACATGGCCCCTTGCCCAACCTCGTAACCTATCAGGCATATGATATCAACGAATACACGTTCTACACGGAGGCCAAAGATATGGACAGTGATGAATATCAGAACTCAGGGGTGACGATGGAATGCATGGCAGCGACAACGGCGCAACTGAACGATTTTATGGAAGGGTCGAGGAGATCTGGGAGCTTGACTACTCTGGACTGCACAACACGACAATGTTCCGTGTCAGATGGGCTAAGAATGTCGAAAGAGAAAGCCGGATTTTCACTACCATGACTATACCCGACGCCAAGAGCGCTACCGTGAACGCTATCGCAAAAAACAAGCCATGGGTACACGCTAAGCACGTGACACAATGCTTCTTCATAACCGACCCATGCAATCCCAGTCGTGTTGTCGTGAGGAAAGGCAAAAGAAACATCATTGGAATGGATGGAGTCGCCAACGAGGAAGACTATGATCAGTACGGCAACCCAATGAGGGAAGATGAAGATGATGATGAAGTATACGTCAAAAGAAGAATCGATACTACATTACCAAAGAAAAATCGTACTCCATGGAAAAGGCAAAGTCACAATGAGGGGCTCAATTATTCTTTGACGAACAAGAAGGGAAAGAAGCTGACTCAAAAACGAAAACATCAGGGCTGAGGAATTGGTCAAATGATGTAATATATATATATATATATATATATATATATATATATATATATATATATATATATATGTGTGTTCCTATTTTGTATACACACTTAATTAGCCATTATTATGCATGGGTCCAATGATGTAATATATATATGTTCCTATTTTGTATACACACTTAGCCATTATTATGCAAGGGTCCAATGATGTAATATATATGTTCCTATTATGCTGAGGAAAAGAAAAAAGGGAAACTGGTTATAGCAGCAGCGCTGTAGTGAAAAAGAGCTACAACTAGTCAAGGTAGCAGTAGCGGTTTCTGCAAAAAATCGCTACAGCTAGTCAAGGTAGCAGTAGCGGTTTCTGCAGAAAATCGCTACAGCTAGTCAAGGTAGCAGTAGCGGTTTCTGCAGAAAACCACTACAGCTAGTCGAGGTAGTAGTAGCGCGTTTCGTGTAAACGCGCTACTGCTACGTCCACTTAACCCAAAATTCTCCCTCTCCCTGCTTCATCCCGCCTCTTTTCCCCCAAATCCCCACTCTCTCTTCCCCGGCCCCGTCGCACCGCCGCGCCCGCCCCCGACCTCGGCGCGCTCGCCCCCGACCCCGCCA
>NC_041388.1:361845270-361858931 GCF_002162155.2 Triticum dicoccoides
GCCCCGACCCAGGCGCGCTCGCCCCCGACCCGTCAGCCCTCGCCTCCCTCCTCTGCTTCCTCCCCTCCCAACCTCGGCCGTCGTCGGGCCTGCCTCCTCGCCCTGCACCCTCTGTAAACCACCCCCCTCTCTTTCTCTCTGCTAGCTAGGGTTAATTTACTTAGGTTTTAGTTATGTTAATTAGGTTATCTATTTAGTTATGAATTTAGATAAGTTTCAAAATTTGCTGAATTTATATGCAAATTTGAATTGGACAGGTGATATGTGGATATGTCATGTTTTGGACATGTCATGTTTTCGTAAATGATCCAAGTTGCCTATGTTACGCCGGAATGTTGATTCATTTCTGTTCCGGTGAATTTCAGGCGCTCGATATGTCCATTTTTTAGCAAAGGTCATGCCGAAATTTCCCGTGAATAAAGGCATGATTTGTGCTACATAGTTGGCATATCGAGTGTTGGCACATAGATTTCTTTTTTATCTCATTTCTCATTTATTCATACTTTTAGAAATAAATGAGGACACTTAATCATAGGAAACATGTCGAACAACAAAGAAACTGGGCCTTCTGACCAAGATGCAGACGAGATGGATTATGAGGGTGAACAAGACTACCTCGACTTTTTGACTGCTAAGCAAGGTTTGCAGGTCCGCCTTGATGATGGTACTGACGCCGACACCGACACCGACGGTGCCGGCACCGATGGCGGCGCCAAGACCGGTGGGGAAGGTACCGCTGGGGAAGATACCGGCGCTGATGCCGGTACCGAAAAGAGGCATAAGAAGCAGAGGAAACGAAAACCTAACAAACTAGGGACTGGACGACTTGTGATCACAAAGATGGCACCTGGCAAGTTTGAGCCGTTAGAGCCGAAAGAACCTCGCAAGTGCTATGGGAACCAAGTAGGATGCATCCTACGGGAATGCGCGAGCATCAATGACGATGACTTAAGGAGTAAAGAACATTTGACGCAGTTGCTCCTAACGAAGTTGCACAAGAGATTCAAGTTCCCCGATCGGGATGATAACATAGAACAACCATGGGATGATCCGAAGATGAAAAAGATTAACAATCACGCCATGGGCATGTTCAGCAATGATTTGGCCTCCTGGAAATCGAGGGTGAAACGAGCTATTGAGGCTGAGCAACCCCTGTCCAAGATTCTGGAGGAAAATCCGACACTTACGGAAGAGGAGTTCGAAAAGTTCAAGGACACTTGCGCTACCGAGGATGCCAAGGCTAAGGCTGCGAAATTCAAGAGCCTTCAGCAAAGGAACACGGGGAAGCATCGCCTCGGAAGCCGTGGCTACCTCGGTAAAAGGCCCATATGGGATAAGGAGGACGCGGAACGTGAAGCCGCGGGTCTCCCAGACCCCTTCGCGAAGTTCACCAACCCCTTGGAGCATGACTTCATCAGGGCCCGCTACAAGTGGGACAAGGAGAAAAAGGTTTTTTACATGGACAAGATCACGAGGAAATCGATTAGACTACTGTAGAAGCAACACCAGCTTGCAGCCGAAAACCCTACTTCTCCGATGAGGCCCAAGTGGGACACCCCTCTCAACCGGGCCTTGAACGAACTTAAGGGACTCCCTTTGGGCCAGCAGCCACAATATGGTCGTGTGCACGGCGCTGGAGATGGCGCCACGTGGAAGGTGTTTTACAACGAGGGCCCGAAGGCCAAGAAGCAGAAAAAGAAGTTTAGTCAGGCAGACATCAACGCGAAGGTGAAGCTTGCGGTCGAGAAAAAAGCAGCTGAGGTCGCGAAAAAAGCAGCCGAGGACAAATATGAGTTGCTACAGCAGGCAGTCAATGCAGCTGTAACTGCCTGCAGAAATGATTTTGCTACTAACTTGGTTCCAGTTATCATCAACTGGACGAAGGAAAATCCAGACAAGACGGTACATGATTTCCGGTTGCCCAGTTTTGTTGGGAGCAACTCCATGAACAACAACACCAAAACGCACCATCACTTGCTCACGCAGCTGGGCCTCCTCTCGCAGCCGCTCCCGCTCATAGCAGCCCGTCCTCAGTCTCTGGCGCGCTTGGTGGGCCTTCGTCTTTGGTTGAGCTCGACGCCGTCACGGTACTTACATGTCGCACCAACATATATATATATATATATAATATTCCATTTTTGTTGCCTTTCGGATGTTTTACGCCACAGACATATGTGTTTGCAGGCGAAAGAAACCCCGTGCACCATACTCTACTTGATCAAAGGCCAGAAGGTGGACATGGGAAAGGGGATGATAATGGACCCCTTGCAACCCACGTTCCACAACCAGCCGATCCTTGCTGGGCACTTCAGGGTTAGCTTGTCCAGTGTGAAATCGGGGCATGAGGATTTGCCTCCTCCAGTACAGCATGTGGGAGCGGACGACGAGACCCCGTCGCGGATTGGAAGCTGCAAGGGTTGGGTGCTGCTATGGCCGAAGAATCTTATTCCTCTGGAGCCGGCCGAGAGCACACTAATAACCACACATCAACAAGCATGTGCGGAGACCATCACCCCACCTACGCAATTACCAGCTCCTGTAGTGTCGGGTGAGAGCGGTGGATGACATGATGAAGGGGGTGCAATAGTGCTGGCTGATGTAATTTGACCTGTAGAACAGAGAATGGATGATGAGATGGAGGTCGACCCTATGGGTTTCCTCAATACAAACGCATATGACTGTGACATAGAATTGATGAGTCAACCATATGACGAATCGGGCTATCAGCTTGCTAATGAGGATATGGATGATATGCCCGAGCAGGAAGGTCGTAGCAGGGATTGCAAAAAGTCTCTCTTCATGAAATCCTCACAGGACACGCCTGAAGATGCCGCCTCAACACAGGCTCAACTATCCCAGCGCGAGGGTCGTACAGTACTTAGCCCGGGAACACTGGGGCAGGGGTTAACGAAGGGTCTAGAAGGTGTGCCCAAGAAAAAGGAGAGAAAGAGATCGGGGAAGATAGCTGCCTCCAAACAAGCCAGAGCACATAGCAGCCAAACGATGCATTCTGAAGAGCGTGTACCCGTGAAAGGTGCGGCCATGTTCCATCTCACGGGCGAGCCGATGCTACCGCCAAAACCACTGGAGGCACTATCAGGGGATCTCAGGAGACTGCACGACCATGTGTTGTCAACTGAGAAAAGCCTACTAGCCTCAAAGGATCCAGGATATCCGACATACGCGGCTCATGTGCCTGAGGGGAAGTGCTACGTCGAGACACGGCTCGCGGAGGTGTTCTTCCTGCGGTTTGACCATATCTTTGAGATGTTTCTGACAAGGCGGCTCGATTTTACAATCGTCCGCCTTTTTGCGCTACATATGAGCTCTGTCATGAACAGTGAAGAAGTCTCGCAAATCTGTGTGGCGGATCCGTACTACATGCACGAGTCTTTCTTGACTCTCGGCGACTTTGAGCGTGAAACTGCTAGGGACTACCTCCAAAACTTCATGGTACAGAATAAGGACCGGGAAATTGTCCTCGTGCCTTATCATCCAAAGTAAGTCAGTTTCGAACAACCCTTTCATACATTTCAATCATTCCTTCTCTCTCTATGGGGAATAATTTGAGGTGTCTTTTTGTAACGCCCCAAGACCGATGTGCCAGGTGTCGTTCAGTTATTCGCTGATTTTGCCTTGTCATTGCTTGTGTGTCATGCATTGCATATCATGTCATCATGTGCATTCCATTCGTATACGTGTTCGTCTCACGGCCCGAGCATTTTCCCCGTTGTCCGTTTTGCAATCCGGCGTTCCGTTCTCCTCCGGTGGTCATTTCTACCTTTCTTTCTTGTGTGGGAATTAAACATTTCCGGATTGGACCGAGACTTGTCAAGCGGCCTTGGTTTACTACCGGTAGACCGCCTGTCAAGTTTCGTATCATTTGGACTTCGTTTGATACTCCAACGGTTAACCGAGGGACCGAGAAGGCCTCGTGTGTGTTGTAGCCCAACACCCTTCCATTTTGGCCCAAAAACCCACCTAACTCTGCTCCATCATCTAGAGCGTTCGATCATGATCGCGTGGCCGAAAACCGCACCTCATTTGGACTCTCCTAGCTCCCTCTACCTATAAATATGTGTCTCCCTCTGAAATTTCCGCGCAGATCAAACCCTAGATCCAACTCCCTCCGCGCCGCCGGACGTTTCTTCCCGCGCCGCACATGTCCGCTGCCCCGCCACCTCACTTCGTCCAATCAGGAGAGGCCATGTCATCGCGCCGCCGCCCTCGTCCACTCCCCTCGCGCCATCTGTCCGCCGTCGTCGTCCCCGCGGCCGCGGCCCGCCGAGCCCATCGCGGGCCCGCGCAGACCCGACCGTGCCGCCTCTCGCCGCGAGCTCCCCGAGCCTCGTGTGCGTCCACGTCCGGCCGCCTCCTTCGTAGTGCACCGCTGCCTCCTTCGCCATGCACCGCCGCTGCCTTCGTCGTGTGCCGCATCGCCGTGCCTCGCGTCGGTTCCTCCGTTGCGCCGCCCCAGCTCACCGCCGACGCCGCCCGCATCTCCTGGATCCGGCGCCTCTTCGCCTCTCCGTTTCCGTGCCCCTCGCCTCGGCGGCGAACGGCGCCGCCGCAGCCTCGGCCTCCGCTCCCCGCGCCCGGATCCGGCAGGTCTCCGCCGTCCCTCGCCGGCATCGCCAACCGGCGTTGCCGCCCCTGCCTCCCCGATCCGATCGGGATCGAGGGAGACGAGCGCCCCATTGACTCCTCGTGGGCCCCGCCTTCGGCCCAGATCCAGCCGGCCTCGTTCGGCCTGCCTCCTCATCCTTCGTGGGCCGGCCCAGCGCAGCGCCAAGCCCAGCTCCAGCGCGCCCTTTGCGGCCTCCCTCTGCTTCCAACTGGGCCATGGCCCATGGTGAGACCCCAGCACCCATGTCCTGTTTCGAACTGCAGCTCTATTTCGGCCCATATCATGTTTTTTCCGCGCCTGGGATTTTTCCTATTTATCCTGAGACTGTTGTTTTACAGATTAGTCCCTCTAGTTCATGCATATAATAACTCACAATTGGTGCATCGGATTAAAATGTTTTATATATGAAACTTGCTCAGAATTTTGTGTAGATTAATAATATCCAACTTTCACCTATGTTTGAAATGTTAAAAATGTTGTTTGCATTAATTTGCTCCTATGCCATGTTAAAATGATTTAATTCATAACTAAATAACCGTAACTCCGATTTTAATAATCTTTATATGTAATTGGGGTAGAAAATGCCTAGTTTAACATGGTGCACTCATCTTGCATGTTTAACAACTCTAAAATAATGTTTAGGGCAGAACAGTACCAAACCTAATATATGCATATGAGGAGTTTCCGGAATTGTTGTTCATTGCTTCCGGCCTCATTTAACCTTGACTAGATAGGTAGTTTACATTTGCTTCACCCTCTTGCCATGTTAATCAACATTTAATATTGTTGGGATACATAAACGAGAGAGAACTAAATAATTGATGTGGTGTTTTGTCAATATGCATCCCGATGCATATTGAGCTCCACTTAATTTGTAGGATTGTTTGTGAACTTTGCCATGCCATGCATACTTAAACCGGACATGCATCATACTTGATTGTGCATCCTGCCATGTTCATGTCGTGGTTGTTTACTATGTTGTTTGCTTCTTTCCGGTGTTGCTTCTTCGGGTTGGTTCCATTAACGTCGAGTTTGTGAGGATCCGTTCGTCTACGTCCGTTTATCTTCTTCATGGACTCCTTCTTCTTCCTTGTGGGATTTCAGGCAAGATGATCGTACCCTCGAAATCACTACTATCTTTGCTATGCTAGTTTGCTCGCTCTTGCTATGCCAATGCTACGATGCCTACCTTTTGCTTGTCAGCCTCCCAATTGCCATGCCAAACCTCTAACCCACCATGTCCTAGCAAACCGTTGATTGGCTATGTTATCGCTTTGCTCAGCCCCTCTTATAGCGTTGCTAGTTGCAGGTGAAGATTGAAGGTCGTTCCTTGTTGGAACATCTTTTATTTACTTGTTGGGATATCATTATATTGCTATGTTATCTTAGTGCATCTATATACTTGGTAAAGGGTGGAAGGCTCGGCCTCTCGCCTAGTGTTTTGTTCCACTCTTGCCGCCCTAGTTTCCGTCATATCGGTGTTATGTTCCCGGATTTTGTGTTCCTTACGCGGTTGGGTTATAATGGGAACCCCTTGATATTTCGCCTTGATTAAAGCTTTTCCAGCAATGCCCAACCTTGGTTTTACCATTTGCCACCTAGCCTTTTCTTTCCCTTGGGTTCTACAGACTCAAGGGTCATCTTATTTTACCCCCCCCCCCGGGCCAGTGCTCCTCTAAGTGTTGGTCCACCTGTCAGCTGCCGGTGGCCACCAGGGGCAACTCTGGGCTGGCCTACCCGTACCTAAGACAATCTGAGTGTGCCTTGAGAAAGAGATATGTGCAGCTCCTATCGGGATTTGTCGGCACATTCGGGCGGTGTTGCTGGTCTTGTTTTAACCTGTCGAAGTGTCTTGAGTTACCGAGATACCGAGTCTGATCGGAACGTCTTGGGAGGAGGTCTATTCCTTCATTGACCGTGAGAGCTTGTCATGGGCTAAGTTGGGACTCCCCTGCAGGGATTGAACTTTCGAAAGCCATGCCCGCGGTTATGGGCGGATGGGAATTTGTTAATGTCCGGTTGTAGTTAACTTGAACCTTAATTAATTAAAATGTACCAACCGTGTGTGTTACCGTCATGGCCCCTTTCCGGCGGAGTCCGGGAAGTGGACACGGTGTTGGAGTTATGCTTGCGCAGGTTGTTCTTCTAGATTCTCGCTCGCGCTTTGCCTCCTCTTCTCGCTCTCTTTTGCGTATAAGTTAGCCACCACATATGCTAGTCGCTTGCTGCAGCTCCACATATATATTTGCCTAACCTTCCTATAAGCTCAAATAGTCTTGATCGCGAGGGTGCGAGATTGCTGAGTCCCTGTGACTCACAGATTACTATTACACCAGATGCAGGTCCAGGTGATTCTGCTCCAGGTGACGATTACGAGCTCAAGTGGGAGTTCGACGAAGACTCTCAATGATACTATGTTTCCTTTCCCGATGATCAGTAGTGGTGCCCAGTTGGGGGTGATTGGGACCGTGTCGCATGTTGGGTTCTCTTTCATTTTGGCGCCGTAGTCGGGCCATGAGTGTTTGAATGATGGATGTTATTTATGTACTTTGATGTGACGTGGCGAGTGTAAGCCAACTATGTTCTCCCCTTTATTATTCATATTACATGGGATGTTGTGAAGATTGCCTAACTTGCGACATATGCCTTCAATGCGATTATGTCTCTAAGTCGTGCCTCGACACGTGGGAGCTATAGTCGCATCGAGGGTGTTACAAGTTGGTATCAGAGCCTTCCCCGACCTTAGGAGCCCCATTGCTTGATCATTTTTAGCGGACGAGTTGTGTCTAGAAAAATGTTTTGAGTCATTTAGGAATTATATATCGGAGAGTTTAGGAATTCTTTTTACTTCCGAGTCTCCTCATCGCTCTGGCAAGGCATCCTGACGTAGAGCTTTGACTATTCTCTTCTCAAATTTCACTAAAAAAAATTTAGGATCACGCGGGTATCTTGGAATCGTTCCGATGGTTTTATGATGAGAACATTGTCTTGGTGCCTCCTGTCAGGGGTTTAGTGGAAGTGTCCCGGGGAGTTGAGCTCTGAGGTGTTGTCGTCATAATTTTATCGTTGCAGTTCTGGAATACCTGAGTTTAGTACGCCGACATCGAAAATCTCTTTTATGCAGTTCGTTGGTGAGATAACCTCGACGCCACCCAGTACTGGGGCGGGAGTTCGGGAGTATTGCCATAACTTGTATAACGGATGCTTTTCGAAGGTTGAGGTAGATGGTTTCCGAAGGTTTCTTGGTTATGTGTTGAAGGATGGATACAGCTGGATGTAGGGTTTGCTAGTTTGGGTGAGATATTATGCTTCCCCTGTATCCCCAACACCTGATTGCATAACCGGAAAATTTCGGGAGTTTCATAGGTGGGAATTCAAGTAGCTCTTAGGATATCTTTCCGACAGATGTATGGTATGAAATTGGGGTTCGACGTCTAGTGGTCCGCCTATTCATGGTCGGTTTTACAGTGGTCTCGTTGTGTCTTAAAGAGTCCTTGGCTATGCCGACTCGGGGATGCTTCGTATGTCATGTGCACTGCCTTGTACATGATGGTGCTATACGATCGAGCCCGTGTAGGCCCCACCACGAAAACTTCGGGCGAAATCTCTATCGTATGTTTGTTCTGGCTGATTTTGCAAGCCAATCCTTTGTTTTGTTTTTGAGTTGTGGTATTCGAGTTGCTTCAATGTTAAGTGTTGATTCCATACCTTCCCAAAATGGCGTTCTCATATTCCTATGTGAATACTAGTCCTTCTCGATCATCAAGTTTGTCATGTCAATCCTTTTTAACCGGTGTGTTTTCTCTTCAAGTGGATCCGATCATTTCAACAACCGCAAGATCAATTATCAGTTCTTCTCAATGTTGTTTGTTTCATCCGTCTCCAAGTTGCCTTTGTTTTTCCCGCCCTCCCTCCCTTGTTTTTCTTCAAGGACTCAGATTTCTCAATCAAGTATCATTTTATCGATGGAAGTCTCTCCATTCTTTTCCTTCATGTTCGTATCCGGTGATTGTCATGAAGATGCTTACGGAGTTTCAAGTTCGTCACTCGTTTTCTTCCCCGGTGGTTTCAAGTCAAGCTTTGTTGATCATATCATTTTCCTTGTTTCAATGTTTTCTCATGCTGGTGCAATTCTTAATCATTCACCTCTCGCTATTCAATTGTTCCGGAGTGCTGAAGATATCTCAGAAGGATCGTCTTGTCATTCAAGATCCGTTAATCCTATTTTGAGGATGTTTATCTCATTCAAGCCTTTTAATTCTACCGGTGCAATATCTCTTTTCAAGTAAATCATTTCAATGGTGTAACTTTTGAGTGGGCCCTAACCCACAGGTCTTTTCCCAGGATCTTACCTGACTATTCTAATCTCCCCGGAGCTATCATCAAATTCTTTTTTGAAGTTTGACGTAAGAATGAATTATCATCAGTCAAATGCTTTTCTCCTAGATCTTTCACAATCCTTTTCATCGTTGGCTCAACCTCTTCGTTTGATTCTTCCGGGGTGTCTAAATAATTCTTGGTGGTGTTTCTCGTTGGCATTCTCATCATTTGAAGACTGAGGAAGATTTTACCTCCATATCTTGATCCATTCTCTTCAAGATTCGTGGCTCTAGTTTGTTGCCATCCTCTCATAATTATTTTCGATTGTGAGATTTCTTTTCACCCATCCGGAGTAATTCAGGAGTCTTTTTAGTTTGATTATCCGGATCCCACCATCTAAGATTTATTCATTCCAGCCTTCAGCTCTAATACTCTAAATCTTACCGGTGCTTCGTTCAAGTGATCTTTAATCGGCTCGTGATCTCTTCGTTCTCATGTATCTAAATTCTCTCAAGCTTCTTCGTTCATTTAATAAATTCTTCCCGGTGTTTCTTTATCTTTACTTCGTTCATTTCCAATTCTTACGGTGATTCGTTCAAGATTTCTCTTCCTTATCAATTTATTCGTTATTTCAATTCTACCGGTGGTTCGTTCAATATTTTCCAAAGTTGGCGCTATATCTATCTTAATGCTCTCTACGAGAATAAGTAGTATGCCAAATCCATTGATTGTCATCAATTTAATTGGTGAAGGATAAGCATAATGTAATTCTTATTCTTGTTTCATTCAAGTGATTAATTCTTTATTCCGGAGGCTCATCAAAAATTCTTGGTTTCACTTGTTTCATCTTTTCTTTTCCGGAGTTCCAAGTTATCTCAATTATATCATCACGGAGATCCATCTAAAGCATTGCAAGGTTTCACCTTGTGTTTTCAACTTCTCTTTCTTCTCATTATCCTTTTGTTACCGGAGTTCTTCTTGGAGATTCTACATGTTGGTTCATCAAGGATTTATATTCCTTCTCGAAATGTTCATCGAGATTCTTTTCTAAGGAGTTCAAGCATTCTTCATCTTGCTATCTGGAGTGCATTTCTGTCTACCTTATCATTCGAGGTGGTATTATGTCATTCTTGATAATTTAGTTCGGGTTTTCATGATTCACATGCCGTCTAGAATGAGACATTTTTAAATCCATCAATCTCGTCATTGGAGCTATCTTGGGTTATATTTCACCTAAAGCTATCCCTAAGGATTGTTGCTATTATGGTGCTCATAAATGATCCAAGCTCTTCATTTGTCCTTTCCGGTGCGACATACCTTTCTCGTAAATTTGTTCATATCAATCCAATTCTTTTCCGTGAGTGGCAGGTTGTCACCTCATAATTTGAGATGTATTCCATAAGACCATATCAAACTTATCCTTTTCGTTGTTGGTTTTCCAACAACTCCGTTTGATCTTTCTCCTAAAGATGCCTTTTCAAACTCTTTTGTGGCAGAAATTGGCATTTTCTTCTCAATTCTCTTATTTCAATTATCTATCTTCTATTCTTTTGTTCTGGAGGCTTTCTGATGTTGCTCTCTTCAACCCATCTTCTTGCTTTGTCAGGATCGTGTTTTTTCATGTCTATCCATTAAACCGGAGTGTCGTGCCCTTTTGCTCAAGTTCTTTTCATTTTATCAAGTTTTTGCCTTCCGTTTCAAACCGAGCGTTGCCCAAATTTGGTCTTCCTTGATCCCCTTCTTTAACGGGAGTGTTTTTTCTATGTATATCTTCCCTTCAACCTCAAGGTTTCGCAATGCTCTTTGTCCCCCTTTTCTAACGGAGTGCTTTTGACTTTGTTCTCCTTCATTGTATTCTTTTCTCGAATTTGTTCAACCTAGCAAGGTTCTTTGGTTTCACTCGTTTGTCAAAGAAGCAATTTGTTTACTTCTTCTCTTTCTCTTCCGTTTTTCCCTCCGGTGCCATTCTAGATCTCGGGACGAGATCCTCTCGTAGTGGTGGAGTGTTGTAACGCCTGGAGACCGATGTGCCAGGTGTCGTTCAGTTATTCGCTGGTGTTGCCTTGTCACTGCTTGCGTGTCATGCATTGCATATCATGTCATCATGTGCATTCCATTCGCATACGTGTTCGTCTCATGGCCCGAGCATTTTCCCCGTTGTCCGTTTTGCAATCCGGCGTTCCGTTCTCCTCCGGTGGTCATTTCTACCTTTCTTTCTTGTGTGGGGATTAAACATTTCCGAATTGGACCGAGACTTGTCAAACGGCCTTGGTTTACTACCGGTAGACCACCTGTCAAGTTTCGTATCATTTGGACTTCGTTTGATACTCCAACGGTTAACCGAGGGACCGAGAAGGCCTCGTGTGTGTTGCAGACCAACACCCTTCCATTTTGGCCCAAAAACCCACCTAACTCTGCTCCATCATCTAGAGCGTTCGATCACGATCGCGTGGCCGAAAACCGCACCTCATTTGGACTCTCCTAGCTCCCTCTACCTATAAATATGTGTCTCCCCTCCGAAATTTCCGCGCAGATCAAACCCTAGATCCAACTCCCTCCGCGCCGCCGGACGTTTCTTCCCGCGCCGGACATGTCCGCTGCCCCGCCACCTCACTTCGTCCAATCAGGAGAGGCCACGTCATCGCGCCGCCTCCCTCATCCACTCCCCTCGCGCCATTTGTCCGCCATCGTCGTCCCCGCGGCCGCGGCCCGTCGAGCCCATCGCGGGCCCGCGCAGACTCGACCGTGCCGCCGCTCGCCGCGAGCTCCCCGAGCCTCGCGCGTGTCCACGTCCGGCCGCCTCCTTCGTCGTGCGCTGCCGCCTCCTTCGTCGTGCACCGCCGCTGCCTTCGTCGTGTGCCGCATCGCCGCGCCTCGCCTCGGTTCCTCCGTCGCGCCGCCCCAGCTCACCGCCGACGCTGCCCGCATCGCCTGGATCCGGCCCCTCCTCGCCTCTCCGTTTCCATGCCCCTCGCCTCGCCGGTGAACGGCGCCGCCGCAGCCTCGGCCTCCGCTCCCCGCACCCGGATCCGGCAGGTCTCCGCCGTCCCTCGCCGGCATCACCAACCGGCGTCGCCGCCCCTGCCTCCCCGATCCGATCGGGATCGAGGGAGATGAGCGCCCCGTTGACCCCTCGCGGGCCCCACCTTCGGCCCAGCTCCAGCCGGCCTCGTTCGGCCTGCCTCCTCATCCTTCGTGGGCCGGCCCAGCGTAGTGCCAAGCCCAGCTCCAGCGCGCCCTTCGCGGCCTCCCTCTGCTTCCAACTGGGCCATGGCCCATGGTGAGACCCCAGCGCCCATGTCATGTTTCGCACTGCAGCTCTATTTCGGCCCATATCATGTTTTTTTCCGCGCCTGGGATTTTTCCTATTTATCCTGAGACTGCTATTTTACAGATTAGTCCCTCTAGTTCATGCATATAATAACTCACAATTGGTGCATCGGATTAAAATGTTTTATATATGAAACTTGCTCAGAATTTTGTGTAGATTAATAATATCCAACTTTCACCTATGTTTCAAATGTTAAAAATGTTGTTTGCATTAATTTGCTCCTATGCCATGTTAAAATGATTTAATTCATAACTAAATAACCGTAACTCCGATTTTAATAATCTTTATATGTAATTGGGGTAGAAAATGCCTAGTTTAACATGGTGCACTCATCTTGCATGTTTAACAACTCTAAAATAACGTTTAGGGCAGAACAGTACCAAACCTAATATATGCATATGAGGAGTTTCCGGAATTGTTATTCGTTGCTTCCGGCCTCATTTAACCTTGACTAGATAGGTAGTTTGCATTTGCCTTCACCCTCTTGCCATGTTAATCAACATTTAATATTGTTGGGGTACATAAACGAGAGAGAACTAAATAATTGATGTGGTGTTTTGTCAATATGCATCCCGATGCATATTGAGCTCCACTTAATTTGTAGGATTGTTTGTGCACTTTGCCATGCCATGCATACTTAAACCGGACATGCATCATACTTGATTGTGCATCCTGCCATGTTCATGTCGTGGTTGTTTACTATGTTGTTTGCTTCTTTCCGGTGTTGCTTCTTCGGGTTGGTTCCGTTAGCATCGAGTTTGTGAGGATCCGTTCATCTACGTCCGTTTATCTTCTTCATGGACTCGTTCTTCTTCCTTGCGGGATTTCAGGCAAGATGATCATACCCTCGAAATCACTACTATCTTTGCTATGCTAGTTTGCTCACTCTTGCTATGCCAATGCTATGATGCCTACCTTTTGCTTGTCAGCCTCCCAATTGCCATGTCAAACCTCTAACCCACCATGTCCTAGCAAACCTTTGATTGGCTATGTTACCGCTTTGCTCAGCCCCTCTTATAGCGTTGCTAGTTGCAGGTGAAGATTGGAGGCCGTTCCTTGTTGGAACATCTTTTATTTACTTGTTGGGATATCATTATATTGCTATGTTATCTTAATGCATCTATATACTTGGTAAAGGGTGGAAGGCTCGGCCTCTCGCCTAGTGTTTTGTTCCACTCTTGCCGCCCTAGTTTCCGTCATATCGGTGTTATGTTCCCGGATTTTGCGTTCCTTACGCGGTTGGGTTATAATGGGAACCCCTTGATATTTCGCCTTGATTAAAGCTTTTCCAGCAATGCCCAACCTTGGTTTTACCATTTGCCACCTAGCCTTTTCTTTCCCTTGGGTTCTGCAGACTCAAGGGTCATCTTATTTTACCCCCCC
>NC_041388.1:361859140-361868592 GCF_002162155.2 Triticum dicoccoides
AGTGTTGGTCCACCTGTCAGCTGCCGGTGGCCACCAGGGGCAACTCTGGGCTGGCCTACCCGTACCTAAGACAATCTGAGTGTGCCCTGAGAAAGAGATATGTGCAGCTCCTATCGGGATTTGTCGGCACATTCGGGCGGTGTTGCTGGTCTTGTTTTAACCTGTCGAAGTGTCTTGAGTTACCGAGATACCGAGTCTGATCGGAACGTCTTGGGAGGAGGTATATTCCTTCGTTGACCGTGAGAGCTTGTCATGGGCTAAGTTGGGACTCCCCTGCAGGGATTGAACTTTCGAAAGCCGTGCCCGCGGTTATGGGCGGATGGGAATTTGTTAATGTCCGGTTGTAGTTAACTTGAACCTTAATTAATTAAAATGTACCAACCGTGTGTGTTACCGTCATGGCCCCTTTCCGGCGGAGTCCGGGAAGTGGACATGGTGTTGGAGTTATGCTTGCGCGGGTTGTTCTTCTAGATTCTCGCTCATGCTTTGCCTCCTCTTCTCGCTCTCTTTTGCGTATAAGTTAGCCACCACATATGCTAGTCGCTTGCTGCAGCTCCACATATATATTTGCCTAACCTTCCTATAAGCTCAAATAGTCTTGATCGTGAGGGTGCGAGATTGCTGAGTCCCTGTGACTCACAGATTACTATTACACCAGATGCAGGTCCAGGTGATTCCGCTCCAGGTGACGATTACGAGCTCAAGTGGGAGTTCGACGAAGACTCTCAACGATACTATGTTTCCTTTCCCGATGATCAGTAGTGGTGCCCAGTTGGGGGTGATTGGGACCGTGTCGCATGTTGGGTTCTCTTTCATTTTGGCGCCGTAGTCGGGCCATGAGTGTTTGAATGATGGATGTTATTTATGTACTTTGATGTGACGTGGCGAGTGTAAGCCAACTATGTTCTCCCCTTTATTATTCATATTACATGGGATGTTGTGAAGATTGCCTAACTTGCGACATATGCCTTCAATGTGATTATGTCTCTAAGTCGTGCCTCGACACATGGGAGCTATAGTCGCATCGGGGGTGTTACACTTTTCCCCGCAGCAATGGGCGTGCCGTCCTTATCGTTCTTTATCCGCAAGTCTCCCACGCCGTGTATTTTGACCCTTCCAGAGACTACGAGAAAAAAGACTACACCCACATAATGAATATTCTAGATGATGCTCTCCAAGGCTTCAGCTTTAGAGGTGGCCACATGCAGATCAGGAAACAAAGGAACAAGAAGATGGGTTTCGCGCATAAAACTAACTTCTCCTGCATCCAAGTCCCAAAACCAAGCAAGAAGGATGGATTGTACATCCTCCATCTCATGAATCAGTTCAACACGGATCACCAAAAGCTTCGCATGAGAAGCAGAAATGATGATCATATCCACAAGTGGCTAGAATCTCATGGAGAAGCGGATTATAAACTTAGAGATGACTTCTTTCGCATCCAAAGCGACATTGCGATGATCATCATGAAAGAAGTCGTCGATGAGAAGGGGATGTTCCACCACGGCCCTATATCGCGAGCTGACGTCCGAACTCGCATAGGCATGCAACGTCTAGACCTCACGTCGTTCAAGAAGCTAGGGTCCATCCTCGATGATATGGAAGGATGGAACTTCTAGTGATTTATGATGCCGATGATGATGATATGTGTCGGTTGAACTTGTATACTATTTGTAGTGATGCAACTTTGTGATGTCCATGATCCCTGCCGAACTTGCGTAACGCTACTTAGTTAGTTTGCATACGATGACCTGCGTACCTCTAGTTAATTAATTTGCGTACTGTATGTTGCATCTAGTTGCTAACCCTTTCTTTTTCGGTGTTCTCTAGTATATTTTGTTGCATATATATGATTGTACATCCTCTTCATGAACATGCATCTCTAACAGGTACCTAGTTTCTTGATGGCGAGATGGAACTGCTATGTCGTGTACAAAGGGAAGGTTCCGGGGGTGTACAACGAGTGGCATGAGTGTCAGGCGCAAGTGAATGGGTTCTCGGACGCCAGCCATAAAGGCTTCAAAAGCAGACAAGAAGGAGAAGCTAGTTACTTGAGGTTCACGCTAGCGCGAGAGAGGACTCATAACCGCCATCTCATGTACTGCATAGTTCCGCTCTCACTCATAGTGATAGCTCTTCTCGCGTATACCTTTGTTTAGATGGATGACGTTGTAGTTGCAAGTATTCGAGACTTGCATATATCGCTATTTTCGAGATGATGACAAGATACCACTTTGTGTTGGATGATGATTATGACGAGACTATTTGTATGTATATGCTATTATTACATTCGTGGTCTCGCAGGCATTTGTATGTGTATCATGATGACATTTGTATGTGCTAAAGATTCTTCTATAAAGCCTGTTCAAATACAAAACAAATATGCCGAAAAAAACAAAAAACTACTAAAATTAGCAGTAGCGAGTGCAGAAAAGTTAGAGTGCGATTGTAGCAGTAGCACGCACAGGGGAAGCGCGCTATAGCTATTAGCAGCAGCGAGGTTCCTTTAAGCGCGCTGCTGCAATACTAGTGTAGCAGTAGCACGGGTGGACCAGCGCTACTGCTATACGTTAGCTGTAGCGCCTTATTGGTAGCGCGGGTACCCGCGCTGCTGATAGGCCTAAAACCCGCGCTGCTGCTAGCCTTTTCCCTGGTAGTGTCCCACTTGCACTAGAGTCAATAATCTAGCTCACATCAATGTGATTTAACACCAATAGTTCATATCACCATGTGACCAACACCCAAAGGGTTTACTAGAGTCAATAATCTAGTTCACATCACCATGTGATTAACACCCAAAGAGTACTAAGGTGTGACCATGTTTTTCTTGTGAGAGAAGCTTAGTCAATGGGTCTGTCACATTCAGAGCCATATGTATTTTGCAAATTTTCTATGTCTACAATGCTTTGCATGGAGCTACTCTAGCTAATTGCTCCCACTTTCAATATGTATCCAGATTGAGACTCAGATTCATCCGGATCGGTGTAAAAGCTTGCATTGATGTAACTCTTTACGACAAACTCTTTATCACCTCCATAACCGAGAAATATCTCCTTGGTCTTATAAGGATAATTTTGACCGCTGTCCAGTGATCCTCTCCTAGATCAATATTGTACCCCCTTGCCAAACTCATGGAAAGGTACACAATAGGTTTGGTACACATCATAGCATACTTTATAGAACCCATGGCTGAGGCATAGGGAATGACTTTCATTCTCTTTCTATTTTCTGTTGTGGTCGTGTTTTGAGTCTTACTCAACTTTACACCTTGCAATATAGGCAAGAACTCCTTCTTTGATTGTTCCATTTTGAACTACTACAAAACCTTGTCAAGGTATGTACTCATTGAAAAATCTTATCAAGCGTCTTGATCTGTCTCTATAGATCTTGATGCCCAATATGTAAGCAGCTTCACCAAGGCCTTTCTTTGAAAAACTCCTTTCAAACACTCCTTTATGCTTTCTAGAAAATGCTACATCATTTCCGATCAACAATATGTCATTCACATATACTTATCAGAAAGGTTGTAGTGCTCCCACTCACTTTCTTGCAAATACAGGCTTCACCAAAATTCTATATAAAACCATATGCTTTGATCACCTTATCAAAGTGTATATTTCAACTCCGAGATGCTTGCACCAGTCCATAGATGGATCGCTGGAGCTTGCACACTTTGTTAGCACCTTTAGGATTGACAAAACCTTCTTGTTGCATCATATACAACTCTTATTTAAGAAATCCATTAAGGAATGTAGTTTTGGCATCCATTTGCCAGATTTCAAAAAATGTGGCAATTTCTAACATAATTCGGACAGACTTAAGCATCGCTACGAGTGAGAAAACCTTATCGTAGTCAACACCTTGAACTTGTCAAAAACCTTTTGTGACAATTCGAGCTTTGTAGATAGTAACATTACAATCAGCGTCCGTCTTCCTCTTGAAGATGCATTTATTCTCAATGACTCGCTGATCATCGGGCAAGTCAATCAAAGTCCATACTTTGTTCTCATACATGGATCCCATCTCAGATTTCATGGCCTCAAGCCATTTCGCGGAATCTGGGCTCATCATCGCTTCCTCATAGTTCGTAGGTTCGTCATGGTCTAGTAACATGACTTCCAGAACAGGATTACCGTACCACTCTGGTGCAGAACATACTCTGGTTGACCTAGAAGGTTTGGTAGTAACTTGATCTGAAGTTTCATAATCATCATCATTAACTTCCTCACTAATTGGTGTAGGTATCACTGGAACTGATTTCTGTGATGAACTACTTTCCAATTCAGGAGAAGGTACAATTACCTCATCAAGTTCTACATTCCTCCCACTCACTTCTTTCGAGAAACTTCTTCTCTAGAAAGGATCCATTCTTAGCAACGAATATCTTGCCTTTGGATCTATGATGGAAGGTGTACCCAACAGTTTCCTTTGGGTATCCTATGAAGACGCATTTCTCCGATTTGGGTTCGAGCTTATCAGGTTGAAGCTTTTTCACATAAGCCTCGTAGCCCCAAACTTTAAGAAATGACAACTTAGGTTTCTTGCCAAACCATAGTTCATACGGTGTCATCTCAATGGATTTAGATGGTGCCCTATTTATTGTGAATGCAACTGTCTCTAATGCATAACCCAAAATGATAGTGGTAAATCGGTAAGAGACATCATAGATTGCACCATATCTAATAAAGTACAGCTACGGCATTCGGACACACCATTATGTTGTGGTGTTCCAGGTGGCGTGAGTTGGGAAACTATTCCACATTGTTTCAAATGAAGACCAAACTCGTAACTCAAATATTCGCCTCCACGATCAGATCATAGAAACTTTATTTTCTTGTTACGATGATTTTCCACTTCACTCTGAAAATTCTTTGAACTTTTCAAATGTTTCAGACTTATGTTTCATTAAGTAGATATACCCATATCTTCTCAAATCATCTGTGAAGGTCAGAAAATAACGATACCCGCCTTGAGCCTCAACACTCATCGGACCGCATACATCAGTATGTATTGTTTCCAATAAGTCAGTGGCTCGCTCCATTGTTCCGGAGGATGGAGTCTTGGTCATCTTTCCCATGAGGCATGGTTCGCAAGCATCAAGTGATTCATAATCAAGCGATTCCAAAAGTCCATCCGCATGGAGTTTCTTCATGCGCTTTACACCAATATGACTTAAATGGCAGTGCCACAAGTATGTTACACTATCATTATCAATATTGCATATTTTGGCATCAATATTATGAATATGTGTATCACTACGGTCGAGATTCAATCAACCATTTATAATAAGTGTATGACCATAGAAGGTTTTATTCATGTAAACAGAACAACAATTATTCTTTGACTTAAATGAATAACCATATTGCAATAAACATGATCCAATCATATTCATGCTCAACGCAAAACACAAAAAAACATTTATTTTAGGTTCAACAGTAATCACGAAGGTAAAAGGAGTCTGCGATGGTGATCTTATCAACCTTGGAATCACTTCCAACACACATTGTCACCTCGCCCTTAACTAGTCTCTATTCATTTTGCAACTCCTGTTTCGAGTCACTAATCTTAGCAACCGAACCGGTATCAAATACCATGGGGTTACTATGCACAATAGTAAAGTACACATCAATAACATGTATATCAAATATACCTTTCACTTTGTGATCCTTCTTATCCGCTAAGTATTTGGGGTAGTTCCGCTTGCAGTGACCATTCCCTTTGCAGTAGAAGCACTCAGTTTTAGGCTTAGGTGTAGCTTTGGGTTTCTTCATGGGAGTGTCAACTTGCTTTCCATTCTTTCTTGAAGTTCCCTTTATTTTCCTTTGCCCCTTTTCATGAAACTAGTGGTCTTGTTAACCATCAACACTTGATGCTTTTTCTTGATTTCTACCTTCGCCGATTTTAGCATCGCGAAGAGCTTGGGAATCGTTTTTGTCACCCCTTGCATATTATAGTTCATCACGAAGTTCCAGTAAATTGGTGATAGTGACTAGAGAACTCTATCAATCACTATCTTATCTAGAAGATTAACACCCACTTGATTCTAGCGATTGTAGTACTCACACATTCTGAGCACATGCTCACTGGTTGAGCTATTCTCCTCCATCTTGTAGGCAAAGTACTGTCAGAGTTCTCATACCTCTCGACACGGGCATGAGTCTAAAATACTAATTTCAACTCTTGGAACATCTTATATGCTCCATGGTATTCAAAACATTTTTGAAGTCCCGGTTTTAAGCCGGAAAGCATGGTGCACGAAACTATCAAGTAGTTAACATATCGAGCTTACTAAACATTCATAACGTTTGCATCTGCTCCTGCAATAGGTCTGTCACCTAGTGGTGCATCAAGGACATAATTTTTTCTGTGCAGCAACGAGGATAATCCTCAGATCACGGACCCAGTCCACATCATTGCTACTATCATCTTTCAACTTAGTTTTCTCTAGGAACATATTAAAAATAAAATAGGGGAGCTATACGCGAGGTATTGATCTACAACATAGATATGCTAATACTATCAGGACTAAGTTCATGATAAATTAAAGTTCAATTAATCATATTACTTAAGAACTCCCACTTAGATACACATCCCTCTAGTCATCTAAATGATCACGTGATCCATATCAACTAAACCATATCAGATCATCACGTGAGATGGAGTAGTTTTCAATGGTGAACATCACTATGTTGATCATATCTACTATATGATTCACGTTCGACCTTTCGGTCTCAATGTTCTGAGGCCATATCTACATATGCTAGGCTTGTCAAGTTTACCCGAGTATTATGCACGTGCAAAACTAGCTTGCACCCATTGTATGTGAACGTAGAGCTTATCACACCCGATCAGCATGTGGTGTCTTGGCACGACGAACTGTAGCAATGGTGCATACTCAGGGAGAACACTTATACCTTGAAATTTAGAGAGGGATCATCTTATAATGCTACTGCCGTACTAAGCAAAATAAGATGCATAAAGGATAAACATCACATGCGATCAAAATAAGTGATATGATATGGCCATCATCATCTTCTGCCTTTGATCTCCATCTCCAAAGCACCATCATGATCTCCATCGTCACCGGCTTGACACCTTGATCTCCATCTTAGCATCGTTGTTATCTCGCCAACTATTGCTTCTACGACTATCGCTACCACTTAGTGATAAAGTAAAGCAATTACATGGCGATTGCATTTCATACAATAAATTGACAACCATATGGCTCCTGCCAGTTGTCGATAACTGTTACAAAACATGATCATCTCATACAACAATTTATATCTCATCACGTCTTGACCATATCACATCACAACAAGCCCTACAAAAACAAGTTAGATGTCCTCTACTTTGTTGTTGCAAGTTTTACGTGGCTGCTACGGGCTTCTAGCAAGAACCGTTCTTACCTACGCATCAAAACCACAACGATTTTTCATCAAGTGTGTTGTTTTAACCTACAACAAGGACCGGGCGTAGTCAAACTCGATTCAACTAAAGTTGGAGAAACAGACACCCGCTAGCCACCTGTGTGCGAAGCACGTTGGTAAAACCAGTCTCATGAACGCGGTCATGTAATGTCGGTCCGGGCCACTTCATCCAACAATACCGCTGAATCAAAGTAAGACATTGTTGGTAAGAAGTATGACTATTATCGCCCACAACTCTTTGTGTTCTACTCATGCATATAACATCTATGCATAGACCTAGCTAGGATGCCACTATTGGGGAACGCAGTATTTCAAAAAAGTTCCTACGATCACGCAAGATCTATCTAGGATATGCATAGCAACGAGAGAGGAGAGTGTGTCTACGTACCCTCATAGATCGAAAGTGAAACGTTTAGTAACGCGGTTGGTGTAGTCGAACGTCTTCGCGATCCAACCGATCCTAGCACCGAACGTACGGCACCTCCGCGTTCAGCACACGTTCAGCTTGATGACGTCCCTCGATCTCTTGATCTAGTTGAGGACGAGGTCGAGTTCCGTCAGCATGACAGCGCAGCGACGGTGATGATGTAGTTACCGGCACAGGGCTTCACCTAAGCACTATGACGATATGACCGAGGTGCATAACTATGGAGGGGGGCACCGCACACGGTTAAGAGAAGACTTGGTGTGCCTTTGGGGTGCCCCCCTCCCACGTGTATAAAGGGGGGAGGAGAGGTGGCCGGCCCAAGGCGGGCGCGCGCCATGGGGAGTCCAACTAGGATTCTCAATCCTAGTTGGAGTCCCCTTCCTTTCCAAGAGAGGGAGAGAGAGGGAAGGAGGAGAGGGGAGAAGGAAAGAGGGGCGCCGCCCCTTCCTAGTACAATTCGGACCGGCCATGGGGGGCGGCCTCCCTTTTGGCCCTTCTCTCCTTTCCACTAAGGCCCATGAACTTCCCTGGGGGGGTTCCGGTAACCCCCGGTACTCCGAAACTTATCCAAAACGGCCCGAACCATTCCGGTGCCTGAATGTAACCTTACAATATATGAATCTTTACCTCTCGACCATTTCGAGACTCCTTGTCATGTCCGTGATCTCATCCGGGAGTCCGAACAATCTTCAGTCATCAAATCACATAATTCATAATACAAATCTCCATCAAGCATTAAGCGTGCAGACCCTACGGGTTCGAGAACTATGTAGACATGACCGAGACACATCTTCGGTCAATAAACAATAGTGGAACCTTGATGCTCATATTGGCTCCTACATATTCTACGAAGATCTTTATCGGTCAAAACCGCATAACAACGTACGTTGTTCCCTTTGTCATCGGTATGTTACTTGCCCGAGATTCGATGGTCGGTATCATCATACCTAGTTCAATATCGTTACCGGCAAGTCTCTTTACTCGTTCCGTAATGCATCATCCTATGGCTAACTCATTAGACACATTGCTTGCGAGGCTCGTGGTAATGTGCATTACCAAGAGGGCCCAAAGATACCTCTCCGATACACGGAGTGACCAATCCTAATCTCGATCTATGCCAACTCAACAAACACCTTCGGAGACACCTGTAGAGCATCTTTATAATCACCCAGTTACATTGTGACATTTGATAGCACACAAGGTGTTCCTCCGGTATTCAGGAGTTGCATAATCTCATAGTCAGAGGAACATGTATAAGTCATGAAGAAAGCAATAGCAATAAAACTAAACGATCATTATGCTAAGCTAACGGATGGGTCTTGTCCATCACATCATTTTCTAATGATGTGATCCCGTTCATCAAATGACAACACATGTCTATGGTTACGAAACTTAAGCATCTTTGATTAACGAGCTAGTCAAGTTGAGGCATACTAGGGACACTCTGTTTGTCTATGTATTCACACATGTACTAAGTTTCCGGTTAATACAATTCTAGCATGAATAATAAAAATTTATCATGATATAAGGAAATATAAATAACAACTTTAGTATTGCCTCTAGGGCATATTTCCTTCACAATTGATGTGCCTTTGGGG
>NC_041388.1:361868798-361888864 GCF_002162155.2 Triticum dicoccoides
GGGAGGAGGAGGCGGCCGGCCAGGAGGGGGTGCGCCATGGGGGAGTCCTACTAGGACTCGTAGTCCTAGTAGGATTCGCCCCCCCCCCTCTTTTCCTTTCTTCACCGGAGAGAAAAGGAAGGAGAGGGAGAGGGAGAGGGAAAGGGGGGTGTCGCCCCCTCCCCTAGTCCAATTCGGACTGCCATGGGGGGCACCCCTTACGGCCCTCCTCTCTCTCCACTAAGGCCCATGTAGGCCTATTAATTCCCCCGGGGGGTTCCGGTAACCCCTCGGTACTCCGGTAAAATACCCGAATCACTCGGAACCATTCCGATGTTCGAATACTACCTTCCAATATATGAATCTTTACTTCTTGACCATTTCGAGAGTCCTCGTCATGTCCGTGATCTCATCTGGGGACTCCGAACAAACTTCCGTCACCAAAACACATAACTCATAATACAAATCGCCATCGAACGTTAAGTGTGCGGACCCTACGGGTTCGAGAACTATGTAGACATGACCGAGACACATCTTCGGTCAATAACCAAAAGAAGAACATGGATGCTCATATTGGTTTCTACATATTCTACGAAGATCTTTATCGGTCAAACCGCAATAACAACATACGTTATTCCCTTTGTCATCGATATGTTACTTGCCCGAGATTCAATCGTCGGTATCATCATGCCTAGTTCAATCTCATTATCGGCAAGTCTCTTTACTCGTTCCGTAATACATCATCCCGCAACTAACTCATTAGTCACATTGCTTTCAAGGCTTATAGTGATGTGCATTGCCGAGAGGGCCCAGAGACACCTCTCCGATACTAGGAGTGACAAATCCTCATCTTGATCTATGCCAACCCAACAAACACCTTCGGAGACACCTGTAGAGCATCTTTATAATCACCCAGTTACGTTGTGATGTTTGATAGCACACAAGGTGTTCCTTCAGTATTCGGGAGTTGCATAATATCATAGTTAGAGGAATATGTATAAGTCATGAAGAAAGAAATAGGAATAAAACTTAACAATCATTATGCTAAGCTAATGGATGGGTCTTGTCCATCACATCATTCTCTAATGATGTGATCCCGTTCATCAAATGACAACACATGTCTATGGTCAGGAAACTTAACCATCTTTGATTAATGAGCTAGTCAAGTAGAGGCATACTAGGGACACTCTGTTTTGTCTATGTATTCACACATGTACTAAGTTTCCGGTTAATACAATTCTAGCATGAATAATAAACATTTATCATGATATAAGGAAATATAAATAACAACTTTATTATTGCCTCTAGGGCATATTTCCTTCACTAGGTGCCCCCCTCCTCATATATATAGGTGGGAGGGAGAGGCCAATGGGCGCCCCAAGTAGGTCTGAATCCTACTTGGGCCCGTGCCCTTGGTCGCACCCCCTTCCATGTTTGTCGGAGGGGGGAAGGACAGAGGGGGGAGAGAGAAGGAAGGGGGAATCCTATTCCACTCCTTCCTTTCCCTTCCCCTCTTTCCCTCTCCTCCTAGGATGACCCATATGAGGGAGCACCAGCCCCTTGTGGCTGGTGTGTTTCCCCTCTTGGCCCAGAAGGCCCATATCTTTTGCCGGGGGTGCCCGGAACCCTTCCGGTGACCCGATAAGTACTCGGTAACCCCCGAAACACTTCTGGTGTCCGAATACCATCGTCCTATATATCAATATTTACCTCTCGACCATTCTGAGACTCCTCTTCATGTATGTGATCTCATCCGGGACTTTGAACAACATTCGGTCACCAAATCGTATAACTCATATAATACTATATCGTCATCGAACGTTAAGCGTGCGGACCCTACAGGTTCGAGAACTATGTAGACATGACCGAGACACCTCTCCGGTCAATAACCAAAAGTGTAACCTGGATGCCCATATTGTCTCCTACATATTCTACGAAGATCTTTTTTGATTGAACCGTTATGGCAACAGATGTAATTCCCTTTGTCCATCAGTATGTTACTTGCCCGAGATTCGATGGTCGGTATCTTCATACCTAGTTCAATCTCATTACCGGCAAATCTCTTTACTTGTTTCATAATACATCACCTCGTGACTAACTCCTTAGTTATTTGCTTGCAAGCTTATGATGTGTATTACAGAGAGGGCCCAGAGATACCTCTCTGAAACTCGGAGTGACAGCTCCTAATCTCGATCTATGCCAACTCAACAAACACCTACGGAGATACCTGTAGAGCATCTTTATAATCACCCAGTTACATTGTGATGTTTGATAGCACACAAGGCATTCCTTCGGTATCTGGGAGTTGCATAATCTCATAGTCGAAGGAATATGTATTTGACATGAAGAGTGCAATAGCAATAACATTGAATGATTGTTATGCTAAGCTAACGGATGGGTCTTGTCCATCACATCATTCTCCTAATGATGTGATCCCGTTATGAAATGATAATTCATGTCCATGGTTAGGAAACCTTAACCATCTTTGGTCAACGAGCTAGTCTAGTATAGGCTCACTAGGGACACAGTGTTTGTTTATGTATTCACACATGTATTAAGGTTTCTGATCAATGCAATTCTAGCATGAATAATAAACCTTTATCATGAATAAGGAAGTATAAAATAACAACTTTATTATTGCCTCTAGGGCATATTTCCTTCAGGATGTTTGGCTTCTATGGAGGAGCCCTTCACGGCCTCTTCCATCAGGTCCGGCCACTCTACCGTAACCTGGACTCCAGTGCTCGGTGCCGGCGGTGGGGCCTTGGCTCCGCCTTTGTTGAGGGGTGGTTGTGATGCTCGGGAAGGCCATGAAGGCTACGAAATCGTCTACTGAGAGGGATTGGTTTGACCAAGTTCCTTCTCCTGGTCTTTGGCGGCCGAAGTGTCAGCTTCGGCCATGTCAGCATTGATGTCACCCCTCCTGTTCTTTATGGGAGGGGTCCTCTGGGATAGCACCTACCCGGTCTCACCGATGACCGGAGGAGGCGCAGAATGCGAGTTTCCCCCGCTTTCCGCCAGATTGGCTGGCGGAGAGGTGCCCTCCTATATCTGGTCGGTAGGGAGGTCGCGCGGCGGGCTGCAACATGAATGTGCACATGTAGTTAATGGTGGGTTATTAAAACCGATGCCCAAATAGTATTTGGATTCTCACCTTTCCGCGCGGGGCTTGGCCCTGCGAACCTTCTACGGGACCTTCTCGGAGGCTATGGACTCCTTATCGGAGTCCAAACTATCATCGGGTATGACCAACTTCCCCCTGCTCCTCTTCAGAGGTGGGGGAGGATGCCCCTCTTCGGCCTCGACGGAGGCCGCTCTTTTTCTGGTGCCGGGAGAGTCACTCTCCTCTTCCCCCTCTTCGTCTTGTTCCCCCTGGTATATGGAGGGGAAATGGGTATCCCCGAACTTGGTGTCCGAAGGGATCCGCGGGAGGAGACCCTCCCGGGCCTCCCTTGCGGGGTTCTTCTTTTTCTTGTGTTACTTTTTCTCTGGCGCCTTATAAGGCGCCGCGGCTAGCATTTCTTCTAGCTGAGCCGACCGGGGGTCTTTGGGCAGCGTGCTAGGCTGTTCATCTTCTCGGCCTTCTCGAGCCAACCCCGTGGGAACAGGAGAGCGAAGAATCAATCTACTATAATATGAATGTTCGACTTTAGAATGGATAAAAGTCTTGTTACCTTCTTGGGAGGGTGTTCGGCATCGACGCTGGTGTCCTCCTCATCTTCTGCTGGCCAATCCTCTTTGGGGGGTTTAAATAGTGCCCTCCACATCTTGTCATAGGTGGTGTCGAGGAAGTGGCGCACGATGGTGGGATCTTCGGACTTTTATACCCACATCGGGGTGTCCCGCTGCTACCTCTTGAGCACTGCATTGGTTTTCCCCGAAGAGGAAGGGATGATGCAGCAACATAGCGTAAGTATTTCCCTCAATTTTTGGGAACCAAGGTATCAATCCAATAGGAGGCTACACGCGAGTCCCTCGCACCTGCACAAAACAAATAAATCCTCACAACCAACGCGATAAGGGGTTGTCAATCCATACACGACCACTTACGAGAGTGAGATCTGATAGATATGATAAGATAATATTTTTGGTATTTTTTTGATAAAGATGCAAAGTAAAATAAAAGCAAAGTAAAACAAAAGGAAATAACTAAGTATTGGAAGATTAATATGATGAAGACAGACCCGGGGGCCATAGGTTTCACTAGTGGCTTCTCTCGAGAGCATAAGTATTCTATGGTGGGTGAACGAATTACTGTTGAGCAATTGACAGAATTGAGCATAGTTATGAGAATATCTAGGTATGATCATGTATATAGGCATCACGTCCGAGACAAGTAGACCGACTCCTGCCTGCATTTACTACTATTACTCCACTCATCGACCGCTATCCAGCATGCATCTAGAGTATTAAGTTCATGAAAACAGAGTAACGCCTTAAGCAAGATGACATGATGTAGAGGGATAAACTCATGCAATATGACGAAAACCCCATCTTGTTATCCTCGATGGCAACAATACAATACGTGCCTTGCTTCCCCTACTGTCACTGGGAAAGGACACCGCAAGATTGAACCCAAAGTTAAGCACTTCTTCCATTGCAAGAAAGATCAATCTAGTAGGCCAAACCAAACTGACAATTCGAAGAGACTTGCAAAGATAACCAATCATACATAAAAGAATTCAGAGAAGATTCAAATATTGTTCATAGATAGACTTGATCATAAATCCACAATTCATCGGTCTCAACAAACACACCGCAAAAAGAAGATTACATCGAATAGATCACCACAAGAGAGGGGGAGAACATTGTATTGAGATCCAAAAAGAGAGAAGAAGCCATCTAGCTAATAACTATGGACCCGAAGGTCTGAGGTAAACTACTCACACTTCATCGGAGGGGCTATGGTGTTGATGTAGAAGCCATCCATGATCGATGCCCCCTCCGGCGGAGCTCCGGAACAGGCCCCAAGATGGGATCTCGTGGATACAGAAAGTTACGGCGGTGGAATTAGGGTTTTGGCTCCGTATCTGATCGTTTGGGGGTACGTAGGTATATATAGGAGGAAGGAGTACGTCGGTGGAGCAACAGGGGGTCCACGAGGGTGGAGGGTGCGCCCCCTACCTCGTGGCCTCCTCTTTTGTTTCTTGACGTAGGGTCCAAGTCCCCTGGATCATGTTCGGTGAGAAAATCATGTTCCCGAAGGTTTCATTCCGTTTGGACTTCGTTTGATATTCCTATTCTTCGAAACCCTGAAATAGGCAAAAAAACATCAATTCTGGGCTGGGCCTCCGGTTAATAGGTTAGTCCCAAAAATAATATAAAAGTGGATAATAAAGCCCAATAATGTCCAAAATAGTAGATAATATAGCATGGAGCAATCAAAAATTATAGATATGTTGGAGACGTATCAAGCATCCCCAAGCTTAATTCCTGCTCGTCCTCGAGTAGGTAAATGATAAAAACAGAATTTTTGATGCGGAGTGCTACTTGGCATAATTTTAATGTAATTCTTCTTAATTGTGGTATGAATATTCAGATTCGAAAGATTCAAGACAAAAGTTCATATTGACATAAAAATAATAATACTTCAAGCATACTAACTAAGCAATTATGTCTTCTCAAAATAACATGACCAAAGAAAGTTCATCCCTACAAAATCATATAGTTTAGTCATGCTCCATTTTCATCACACATGAATGCTCTCATCATGCACAACCCCGATGACAAGCCAAGCAATTGTTTCATACTTTAGTAATCTCAAACCTATAAACTTTCACGCAATATATGAGCGCGAGCCATGGACATAGCACTATGGGTGGAATAGAATATAATGAGGGGGGTCATGTGGAGAAGACAAAAAAAGAGAAAGTCTCACATCAGCGAGGCTAATCAATGGGCTATGAAGCTGCCCATCGATTGATGTTAATGCAAGGAGTAGGGATTGCCATGCAACGGATGCACTAGAGCTATAAATGTATGAAAGCTCAACAAAAGAAACTAAGTGGGTGTGCATCCAACTTGCTTGCTCACGGAGACCTAGGGCACTTGAGGAGGCCCATTGTTGGAATACACAAGCCAATTTCTATAATGAAAAATTCCCACCAGTATATGAAAGTGATAAAACAAGAGACTCTCTATCATAAAGATTACAGTGCTACTTTGAAGCACAAGTGTGGCAAAGGATAGTAACATTGTCCCTTCTCTCTTTTTCTCTATTTTTTTTTATTTGGCCTTTCTCTTTTTTTATGGCCTTTCTCTTCTTTTTTTATAATTCCTCACTTGGGACAATGCTCTAGAAATTGATGATCATCACACTTCTATTTATTTACAACTCAATGATTACAACTCGATACTAGAACAAAAGACGACTCTATATGAATGCCTCCGGCGGTGTACCGGGATATGCAATGAACCAAGAGTGACATGTATGGAAGAATTATGAACGGTGGCTTTGCCACAAATATTATGTCAACTACATGATCATGCTAAGCAATATGACAATGATGAATGTGTCATGATAAACGGAATGGTGGAAAGTTGCATGGCAATATATCTCGGAATGGCTATGGAAATGCCATAATAGGTAGGTATGGTGGTTGTTTTGAGGAAGATATAAGGAGGTTTATGTGTGAAAGAGCGTATCATATCACAGGGTTTGGATGCACCGGCGAATTTTGCACCAACTCTTAGTGTGAGAAAGGGCAATGCACGGTACCGAAGAGGCTAGCAATGATGGAAGGATGAGAGTGCGTATAATCCATGGACTCAACATTAGTCATAAAGAACTCACATACTTATTGCAAAAATCTACAAGTCATCAAAAACCTCGGCACTACGCGCATGCTCCTAGGGGGATAGATTGGTAGGAAAAGACCATCGCTCGTCCCCGACCGCCACTCATAAGGAAGACAATCAAATAACACCTCATGTTTCAAATTTGTTACATAACGTTTACCATACGTGCATGCTACGGGACTTGCAAACTTCAACACAAGCATTTCTCAATTTCACAACTACTCAACTAGCACGACTTTGATATTATTACCTCCATATCTCAAAACAATCATCAAGCATCAAACTTCTCCTAGTATTCAAAACACTCATAAGAAAATTTTACTAATCTTGAATACCTAGCATATTAGGATTTTAAGAAAATTACCATGCTATTTAAGACTCTCAAAATAATCTAAGTGAAGCATGAGAGATCAATAGTTTCTATAAAACAAATCCACCACCGTGCTCTAAAAGATATAAGTGAAGTAGTAGAGCAAAACTACATAACTCAAAAGATATAAGCGAAGCACATAGAGTATTCTAACAAATTCCAAATCATGTATGGCTCTCTCAAAAGGTGTGTACAGCAAGGATGATTGTGGTAAACTAAAAAGCAAAGACTCAAATCATACAAGACGCTCCAAGCAAAACACATATCATGTGGTGAATAAAAATATAGCTCCAAGTAAAGTTACCGATAGAAGTAGACGAAAAGAGGGGATGCCTTCCGGGGCATCCCCAAGCTTTGGTTTTTAGGTGTCCTTAGATTATCTTGGGGGTGCCATGGGCATCCCCAAGCTTGGGCTCTTGCCACTCCTTGTTCCATAATCCATCAAATCTTTACCCAAAACTTGAAAACTTCACAACACAAAACTCAAAGTAGAAAATCTCGTGAGCTCCATTAGCGAAACAAAACAAAAGAGCACTTCAAGGTGCTGTAATTAACTCATTCTTTATTTATATTGGTGTTAAACCTACTGTATTCCAACTTCTCTATGGTTTATAAACTATTTTACTAGCCATAGATTCATCAAAATAAGCAAACAACACACGAAAAACAGAATCTGTCAAAAACAGAACAGTCCGTAGTAATCTGTAGCTAGCGCAAGATATGAAACCCCAAAAAATCTAAAATAAACTGATGGACGTGAGGAATTTATCTATTAATAATCTTCAAAAAGAATTAACTAAATAGCACTTTCCAAATAAAAATGGAAGCAGTTCTCGTGAGCGCTAAAGTTTTTGTTTTTTATAGCAAGTTTAACAAGACTTTCTCCAAGTCTTCCCTTGGCACAAACACTAATTAAACACAAAAACACAACCAAAAACAGAGGCTAGATAAATTATTTATTACTAAACATGAGCAAAAAGCAAGGAATAAAAATAAAATTGGGTTGCCTCCCAACAAGCGCTATCGTTTAACGCCCCTAGCTAGGCATAACAAGCAAGGATAGATCTAGGTGTTGACATCTTTGGTAGGCAATCCATAAGTGGCTCTCAATAATAGATTCATAAGGTAATTTAATTTTCTTTCTAGGAAAGTGTTCCATGCCTTTCCTTAACTAAAATTGGAATCTAATATTTCCTTTCTTCATATCAATAATTGCACCAATCATTCTAAGGAAAGGTCTACCAAGAATAATAGGACATGAAGGATTGCAATCTATGTCAAGAACAATAAAATCTACGGGTACATAATTACTATTTGCAACAATAAGAACATCATTAATTCTTCCCATAGGTTTCTTAATAGTGGAATCCGCAAGGTGCAAGTTTAGAGAGCAATCATCAAAATCACGGAAACCTAACAAATCACACAAAGTTTTTGGAATCGTGGAAACACTAGCACCAAATCACATAAAGCATAGCATTCATGATCTTTAATTTTAATTTTAATAGTTGGTTCCCACTCATCATAAAGTTTTCTAGGGATAGAAACTTCCAATTCAAGTTTTTCTTCATAAGATTGCATCAAGGCATCAACGATATGTTTAGTGAACGCTTTATTTTGACTATAAGCATGAGGAGAATTTAGCAGGATTGCAACAAGGAAATACAATCAATCAAAGAGCAATTTTCATAATTAAATTACTTGAAATCCAAAATAGTGGGTTTAGCAACATCTAGGGTTTTAATTTCTTCAATCCCACTTTTATCAATTTTAGCATCAAGATCTAAAGACTCCGAATTCTTGGAACGCCTTCTAGGTAAAGGTGGATCATATTCAGTCCCATCATTATCAAAATTCATATTACAAAACAAAGATTTAATAGGGGACACATCAATAACTTTTAGATCTTCATCTTTATTTTCATAGGAACTAGAAGAACACACTCTTATAAAGGCATCTTTTAAGTTTTCTCCTAGTCTTTGTTTGAAGTGAAAGATTTCGAACTCAGGGGACAACAGAGAAGATAAGGGACTAGCCATAACGACAAGCAAACAAACTAACACACAAGCAAACAAAAAGCAAGCGGGCATAAAGAGGCAAATAGAGAAAGAGAGGGAGGATAGGGAGAGAGGGCGAATAAAACGGCAAGGGTGAAGTGGGGGAGAGGGAAACGAGAGGCAAATGGCAAATAATGTAATGTGGGAGATAAGGGTATGTGATGGGTACTTGGTATATTGACTTTTGCGTAGACCTCCCCGGCAACGGCGCCAGAAATCCTTCTTGCTGCTACCTCTTGACCACTGCGTTGGTTTTCCTCGAAGAGGAAGGCATGATGCAGCAAAGTAGCGTAAGTATTTCCCTCAATTTTTAAGAACCAAGGTATCAATCCAGTAGGAGGCTACGCGCGAGTCCCTCGCACCTACACAAAACAAATAAATCCTCGCAACCAACACGATAAGGGGTTGTCAATCCCTACACGGCGACTTACGAGAGTGGGATCTGATAGATATGATAAGATAATATTTTTGGTATTTTTTATGATAAATATGCAAAGTAAAATAAAAGCAAAGTAAAACAAAAGGAAATAACTAAGTATTGGAAGATTAATATGATGAAGACAGACCCGGGGGCCATAGGTTCCACTAGTGGCTTCTCTCAAGAGCATAAGTATTCACCGTGGGTGAATGAATTACCGTTGAGCAATTGACAGAATTGAGCATAGTTATGAGAATATCTAGGTAAGATCATGTATATAGGCATCACGTCCGAGTAAAGTAGACTGACTCCTGCCTGCATCTACTACTATTACTCCACTCATCGACCATTATCCAGCATGCGAGTATTAAGTTCATGAAAACAGAGTAACGCTTTAAGCAAGATGACATGATGTAGAGGGATAAACTCATGCAATATGATGAAAACCCCATCTTGTTATCCTCGATGGCAACAATACAATACGTGCCTTGCTGCACCTACTGTCATTGGGAAAGGACACCGCAAGATTGAACCCAAAGCTAAGCACTTCTCCCATTGCAAGAAGGATCAATCTAGTAGGCCAAACCAAATTGATAATTCGAAGAGACTTGAAAAGATAACCAATCGTACATAAAAGAATTCAGAGAAGATTCAAATATTGTTCATAGATAGACTTGATCATAAACCCACAATTCATCGATCTCAACAAACACACTGCAAAAAGAAGATTACATCGAATAAATCTCTACAAGAGAGGGGGAGAACATTGTATTGAGATCCAAAAAGAGAGAAGAAACCATCTAGCTAATAACTATGGACCCGAAGGTCTGAGGTAAACTACTCACACTTCATCGGAGGGGCTATGGTGTTGATGTAGAAGCCCTCCGTGATCGATGCCCCCTCCGGCGGAGCTCCGGAACAGGCCCCAAGATGGGATCTCGTGGATACAGAAAGTTGCAGCGATGGAATTAGGGTTTTGGCTCTGTATCTGATTGTTTGGGGGTACGTAGGTATATATAGGAGGAAGGAGTACGTCGGTGAAGCAACAGGGGGCCCACGAGGGTGGAGGGCGCGCCTGGGGGGTAGGCGCGCCCCCTACCTCGTGGCCTCCTCTTTTGTTTCTTGACGTAGGGTCCAAGTCCCCTGGATCATGTTCGGTGAGAAAATCACGTTCCCGAAGGTTACATTCCGTTTGGACTCCGTTTGATATTCCTTTTCTTCGAAACCCTGAAATAGGCAAAAAAACAGCAATTCTGGGGTGGGCCTCCGGTTAATAGGTTAGTCCCAAAAATAATATAAAAGTGGATAATAAAGCCCAATAATGTCCAAAACGGTAGATAATATAGCATGGAGCAATAAAAAATTATAGATACGTTGGAGACGTATCACCCGCTGCTGGCAAGGGAGGAGGCACCGATTGAGCATCACTTGGATCACGCTAGTTAGCTTGACACCAGCCTTCTTCACGCTGAGGATGCGCTTTTGCAGCAGTTCCACTTCTTCGGGAGACCCCCAGTCAGGGCTCTTCTTGGTCCACAAGGTCAGCCTCATGGTGGTCCGACTTGAACTCCGGGGTCGTCGCCCAGGCCATGTCATGTGGTTCTGTGATATAAAACCACTCTTTCTGCCAAACCTTGACCGTGTCCATGAACGTACCCGCTGGCCACTCTACACGGGTAAGCTTGCTAACCATGGCTCCCTGCAGTCCGCTTGCTGGCCGTCCACAATCTTCGGCTTCACATTGAATACCTTCAGCCATAAGTCGAAGTGCGGATGGATGCGAAGTAGAGCGTCACAAATGATGCTGAAGCATCGAAGGTGGAGGATGGAGTTCGGGGCTAGATCGTGAAAGTCTAGCCCATAAAAGTACATCAACCCTCGGACAAAGGGGTGGAGCGGAAAGCCTAGCCCTCGAACAAAGTGAGGGACGAACACCACCCTCTCACCAGGCCATGGTGTGGGAATGGCCTGGCCTACTTCTGGGGCCCGGTGAACAACAGCGATTGGGAGGTAGCCGGCGCGCTTCAAGTCCTCGATATCCTTATTAGTGATGGTCGAGGCCTCCCACTTATCCCCCGCACCAGATCCAGCCATTGCCAAGAACGGGGAGCAGAGCCATGGCGGAGAGATGGGTTGGAGCGCTCGAGCTCTGTAGATTGAGAAGGGTTGTGGCGAGAGGAAGAAGAAGGCATATGGGGACAATTGTGGCTACTCCCTTTTATAAGCAGTCATAATACCAGGAGTCCTATGAATGCGCCACTCACCTCGCCTATTCCCGATAAACTCGTGGCGTTATGCGCGAGTGGGATACTATGAAATCATTGATCAAATCCCTTAAAAATGGGACATGATCTCCACCTCGAAGAGACATGCCTATGAAGGGGCAGCCTCGAGCCGCATATCGAGTCTTCATGTTTATATGACCAAACGCGACCCTTTGCCAAAAGTTGTTAGTCAAAGATACCGTTCACATTCGAACGATTGGCCTTTGGGGCTAAGTAAAACAGATAGCTCGGACTCTGGAAACGGCTCGGCGTATGGCCGAATTGGATCAGGCATCGTTTGAAGACTTCTCTAGGGGAGGATTATTCGAATACTCAGGAGACAAGGGAACTCGCCTGCAAGTAGCTGGAGTTTGCAGTCAAGGGAGTTACAGGAAGCCGGCGTTGAAGGCTAGTTCAGGGGCTACTAAGGGAGTCCTGGACTAGGGGGTCCTCTGGGTGCTGGCTCATCTCACGTGGGCCGGATTGTTGGGTCGCACCGTGTCTGGACCTATGACACTTGTGCCTTGGTGTGTACCCTAAGTCAAGATGAAAGATCCGGCGTTTCCTTGATGTAGCCGACTATCTCTGTAAACCCTAGTATCCCTGGTGTCTATATAAACCAAGGGGGTTTAGTCCGTAGAGGCTGGGAGAACAATTGCCATCCTACTAGTTAGGGTTTAGTTCCTCTGATCTCGAGGTACATCAACTCTGTAATCCCCATATAAACAAGCAGTATAATCAAGCAGGACATAGGGTATTACCTCTTAGAGAGGGCCCGAACCTGGGTAAATATCGTGTCATGCGTCCCTTGTTCCCCATCGATCCAAGATCTATAGTTTGGGACCCCCTACCCGAGATCCATCAGTTTTGACACCGACAGGGATGATGTCAGATGCACCATAATTGTTGATGCAAAACTTTGGAATAAAATGATCATAGTAAGTTATTTTACCAACATTGCAACTACAACTTCATGCTTGAAGTTAGTATTATTCTGGTGTTAATTATTTCACTCTTGTCCATAGACATGGAAAAGAATCAGAAAATTCAGGAGACGATCTTTCCCCCTATATGAGAGGTTAGGGGACTTATACAATGGTAAGCTTAATTTGAACAAAAAGTGACCCCCATTATGTTTTCATAAATATTTTTTCTCAAGCATGTTGTTTCTTTCTGAATTTAATGCTTAACAGAAAACTGAACCATGTGCTTTGTGTAGGCCATATAGTTGAGGGTACTTACAATTTCATATCTTCTAAACCATCACAACAAGCTAAACCATCACAAGTACCAAATATTACAAGTGGAAGATGACATCAAAGAAGAGGAGGCATAACAGGTAGATGCTGACGAGTTGTAGATCCTGGAGGAACGGGATGTTGCTGATCAAGATAGATCCTGGAGGGTTACCATCGCTGATCTTGGAGAAACTGATGAACAAGACGGTGAAAAGAGGGTTTCTGCTGCTGGTGCTACTACAAGAATGAAGCCTCTGAAGGAGGCAAAGAAGCGAAAGAAGACTGGAGATGCAATGGTGGAAGTGATGCAGTAGTACGTGAATATAAAGAAGAAACAAGCGGAGGATGAAGTCGCCCTGCTGATAAAAGAGAGTGTTGGATCAACAAATGGGCAAGAATTCTCCATCTGCAAGTGCATTTCTCTAGTGCACAAGATGGAAGGCACCGCACCACAATTTTTTTTTAAAAATGAAATATTCCAGAAAGATGGAGCCAAACATTAATTGTTGTTCATCAAGTTAGGAGATCATGGGAGCTGGGTAGCTGAAAAATCTGTGAATTTGTTCTTCTCTCCCTGTTGTGATGTTCTCCTTCTATGGCACTGGAGTGAGCTCGTGATGTCTCCATTTTAGGATAGAGGAGTGTGCAAGTGTGCTTCTTCTTAGTATTATTTCTTTTCTATTTACTCCTCAGATATTTCATTTCCTTTTGCTACAACTGTTGAGCTCCAAATCTGTTGTGATTCATTTAATCTTTAAATCCAAAGAAAGAAGTGCATAGAACTTTATTCTTTCTCTCTATAGTTTTGTACATGTCACACTGCATTGTATGTTTGCTTCACTAGAAAGTAGCCAGGTGGACTTTTATATCAACTAGCTATGGATGGTTACTAGTATCTAGTAGTAATAAGCTAGCTGACGCTTTATATATTTTCATTCAGCTGCAATTTGTTGTGTTATTACTTATTATATACACCGCAAGCTCATGATTTTATACTTTTTGGTCCAACAAAAAATGATGATCAAATTTTATTTTCAGCCAAGGAAGAAGCTCACTCCCAAGAGTGCAAAGTGAAGGCAAGGCGGACGAAATGATAAGAGTAACATGATATCGAGTGTTGTTGCCACTCAAAATGAAAAAAAATATGAACTTTTGTCGTGAACTGCTATGAGAAACTGTTGTCACGATTCTCTTTCTTTAGCCCAGATGATATATTATCGTTTTATTTGATTGAAAGTCATGCAAAATGACCATGGTGTTAAGTAGATTGTGGTGGTGTTCAGCAAATGGGTGTTTCATTTGCATCCTGATGCTTACTTGCCTTTGATGCTCTTTGTTCATATGCCACTAAAGCTAGGGATGGACTATGTCCTTTTAGCAATAAAAGATTTGTTTTGCTTCCAGTAGTTGTAGTAAAGATTGGATTTATTTTGACGTGTTATGTGCTTTTATGGAGTGAAATTGTAGGTTGTGAAGAGTCATTAGCCATTTATATATGGTAAAAATAAGCTTGAGTAAAATCCCCAATTTATACGTGACAAACATTCGGTATCACCCATGAGAAAGGGGTTTGAGAGGAGGAAGAGGTCTGGTGGGAATTTGGTGAAGGAAACGAATTTACCAAATCCCCGGCCCCTTCAGCTTGGAAACCTTCCTGGCCAAACGAGGCCTTAATGAAAACCGGGGGGATGGGGGACCCTTCATTAATAAAAAAATAGGGGCGCTTTCCTTTTTTTTATCAAATGCACACAACTTATCTCTACTCCTAGTGGAGCAGTTGGTAGTCTCCGCCGGTCAATTTTTGTCCCACCATTTTTGTTCGGGTTTTTTCGTCGGTTAACCTTCGCCCACCTCCCACCCCACCTCACCCCACCCCACGCACGCACCCCCAAGAAAACCACCCCGCAGGAGGAACACCGTTCCTCTCGATCCCCTTCCGTCGCCGCCGTCGTCCTCTCGATCCCCTCGAGTAAGCGGCGCCGCCGTTGGCTCCGATCTCCTCCATGGCGGATTCCCATGGACGCCGCGGCAGGGCATGGTCGCGTTAATCGCATGGAGGGTCACGTCGAGGAAAGCGACGACCTCGCAGGCATCGGGTCAAGCGGCTGGCCCTTCTTACGCGATTGCGCCGTTCTTTTCTTCCCTCGCAGAGATTGGTGCCACCACGGCCGCATCATGGATTTTGCCCTGCATCGCCTCTGATTTGGGAGTCTGTTTTTTTTTTTGCGCTGGATCCTGATTTGGGCGGGATTTTTTTCCCAGGCATTGAGCGCGCGCTGGACGGCGGGAACTGTCGCGTCAAGGAGGTCGCTATGGACGGTGGATCCAGGGCGCTGCACGTCGCTGTCGGCCACGGGAGGATGCCATACCCTTTGGGCGCAACAAACTCTTGGCCATATCCTCTTCCGTTTTCACAACAAGTTAATACTCTCTACACTAGCATTAGTACTATTCAGTAATCACCGCTCTAGGCTTCTGAATAAATTTTTATATGAGATCTAGACGGTAATCATGCAGGCTTTTGTCTAAAGTTTTTTCTTTTGCAATTTGGAATATATAGTAAGTTTGAATATCACATAAATGGTTGGCATCTAATTTTCCATCATGTTACTTAGCGCATAAGACTTGTATCTCGTTTCTACTGACTAATGGTGAATAGACTCCTTTTGTGAATTAAGATCATTCGGAGATGATAATGATTGTAGCTTGCATTGCATGTACGGTGGTGTATCTCTTGAGTTGGAGAATATCTTAGAATTCATTGACTTGCAGCTATGGCAATGACCAACACAGTTTTGCGTTTTCTTTTTCGTTCCCACGTTCTGGTTGGTGCTGGTGTAGATTTTCTTCTTCAATAAAATACATAGAAGCAAATCAGACTGGTTGCAAATATCATGCTACTTCACCAGAAATTATGTTTTCCAACTGAAATCATTTTTGTTTACTAGGCGCTAGCTATCCCTGACAACAAGGTAAGAGACATGTTGTTTCCAACTCACCCTTAGTTATAGTTGAGATACTTGCACAAAAGACGTCTGCAAATGTTTTATTTTCTTAACATTGTTTTATCATATGCTTTCATAATTTCATCAGGAAAGAGATGCATATGAGAGGAAGAGAGCCTCCCCCAAGCTCTGTCTAGGCGATGCACGAGAAATTTGGAAACTATCAAGGAGATGTCCAATGATGAATATACTCAGACACTGAGATACATTCTAAAACGTGTTTACGCAGGTTTGTCCTGATCATCCTTATTTTTAAACCCGAAACATTCTTTATTATTGACGGGTTCTCTATAATCCCATGTTTGTGAATTCAATTTCTTAGTTTGATTGAGAGTACTTAAGTTAATGTGCATGTATACTTTTCTAGATCATATATTAATAGGTTGGACTCTTCATGTACACTAAATGTGAAACTCATTATGATTCGGAAGTCCTGATAGCTTGTGAGATAGTTGATGTATTTTATAAGTCATGCAATTTGTTGTTAGCAACATGTACCTGCAGATTTGGGGTAATTTCCATTTCAACATTGTTTTTGTTCTCAGACATTTTGGATCATACTAAGATACTTCAGAGAGATGTCCCAGATTTATTCTTTTGAATTTCACTAATTTCTTTCAATGGCTTCAGATTCACCAGTGCGTTCGTTACTGCCATTTTGAGTTACTATTGGTACCTATGATTTGGATCATTAACAATTCAATTTGTTTAGGTGATGGGGCTGCCGCCAACTTGGGCCTGCTCAAGAACAGCGACTCTACAGGAGGGGGATGGAGTCACGGAAGCTCATGTGCTATTGGGAGCGACGGTTCCACAATGAGCCGGTCTTTTGTCACATCTGAGTTGGAGGATGTCCAAGGCCGGAAGTGTTCGTCACCACTAAGCCGCGGTAAGTAAGGAATTTTCCAGAGAGTGGTGGATGAATTTTTTTTCTCCAAATGGTGGTGAATCTATGCATGTGTGTACTTTCATGGCCTTTTTGTGCTTGATCCATCCATTTTACATTATAAATTGATTGTATCAGCTGCTGCAGCGATGATGGATTGTATTGTATCAAACCTTCTGGTTAACTGATGTTGGAGCCATGGAATAAATGCTAGCATCCAATCAGGATTTAAAAGCGAAAGCATGATCTTAGTTTAGTTATGTGCGTAAAAAGCTCATGTACATATGTGACTTAAATATGTAGCGGCAGTCTCGCACAAAGGAAGAGAGAAGATAAATTGATGTCAATGAATTGTGAATGGAAATAAAAACACCAGACTGAATTATGTACTCTTTTTTTCCTAGCTTAAATTATTTATTGAGATTGTACTACACCCTGTTATTCTAATTTTATACACTTCTTTCTTTCCCAAAAATATATTAATTGGTTCTTAGCTTCCTAAAACTCAGGAATATTTTATCTTTCTCATACATTTTAATTCATTTTATGCATGCTGAGATAATACTGACGCGATGTCCAGATTTGGATGTCTCATCTCTGAACAGTTGAAACGCCGAGTACTCCATGAAAGCTTGCCTAGCGGCTTTTGCGCAATATTATATCTTTGGACGTTTGCACTTCCGCGGCTCTAGACATGAGCTTCCTTATATGGTAAGAAAATGCTGGTCAAGAGCTCGATTCAGCTTGTGGAAATAAATAATCTTCCATATTTATTAAATTTGCTTGCTTTGGCATGTTACTTTATCTATATTTGAAATAGGATATTCTTTGATATGTAATTTTAGGAAATAGTTGGTTTTCAATCTTTTTGCTTGAGATTCAAAAGATCCAAAACTGCCTGATACAATGGCTACTCTAATCAATAAAATGAGTTACATATATATTCAGAAACTATGTTGATCAGGCTACTTATATGCATTGGAAAACCATTAGATTCCTTGTTGCATTAACATTGGCATCCACAGTTACTTCTCTGTACATATTTAAAATGTAGATAAAATGTATATCCTCTAGCTCTCATGTGTTTTAGTCTCTCTTTTCTCTTTATCCAATTGAGGAGAAGCTTGTCCAATATCGTTTGAGATGGTTTGGGCATATTCAGCGCAGGCCTCCAGAAGCTCCAGTGCATAGCGGACGGCTAAAGCGTGCGGAGAATGTCAAGACAGGGCGGGGTCGACCGATTTTGACATGGGAGGAGTCCGTTAAGAGAGACCTGAAGGATTGGAGTATCGACAAAGAGCTAGCTATGGACAGGGGTGCGTGGAAGCTTGCTATCCATGTGCCAGAGCCATCAGTTGGTTGCGAGATCTTATGGGTTTCACCTCTAGCCTACCCCAACTTGTTTGGGACTAAAGGCTTTGTTGTTGTTGTTGTTGTTGTTGTTGTTCTCTTTATGTTGTATCACCAATGATGAGAAAGAGATCAGGGGCCATGGAGAGGGAGAGAGAGAGGTCTAAATGATTGTAGCCATACCAGTTTCATGTTTCCATGTATGACATTATACTAGATAGAAAACAGTAACTTTGTGTGGGTTGATTATACTAAATACTTCTAACATAATAATCTACATGTATCAATTGTTGCCCATTACTTGCGTACACACTATACCATAGTATTTTAGTAGTGCACCCTATAAAAAAAGCATCAATGCATATGATCCCTTATATCTCACTTCTTGCTTTACATGTGATTTTCTACCTTCAAAAGGTAACATGAGCACCTTGATTTCCTATCTTTTTAGACACATATTTCTTTCAGGGGTTATTTTTCAAACATCCACAACTCCTGCCTCTTACTTAATACACTACATTACTAAAGCTTCCCAAAGACAGTACATGTTTAAAAAAGTTTATATCTTTTAGTTTTACAAGCTCCCTAAAACTAAACCGCTGTGGAATAGGTGTACATGCCTGCTTTAAAATGTGAGCTACTTATATAGATATTTTTTTCCTCATCATTCTTAAGTATTTCCCCTAAAACTGGGTTATGCATAGATGATGACTGCTACAACTCAAAGTAAATATTCTGAACCTAACTAAAGGGTTCTGATGATGGTGGCACAGGCACTAGCAAGTATCTAATGCATATACATGACTTCATATTATTTATCTTATTCACATTCACATACTAATATATTCATGATTTTTTTTTTTGCATTGTAGAGTGCTAGCGCGCTACATTGCAGAGAAAGCTTTGAGAAAATGCTTTGTTGGGATGATAGACAAGAATAATCAATCCTCATTCCAAGGTTAGATTTGTACTTCCTTCCCAGTTCTTCTTTACAAAGGACCAATCCTCTTACTTTATCCATTCATGTTGTCTTAATTTTGTTCCTTCATGGAAAAACATTTTCTCATTTCAATCTTTCTCCATTTGGTATGAGTATGGCACATGCTCTTAATTTTTTGACTATTCTTGGTTGATTAATGGTTGGTGTATTGCCTTCCACTTTGGATTTCTCAATCCTCTTGCTTAGGCTACGTGTACCATTCTGTCACATGCCGCCATCGATCTGAGCAAAAATTAGTGTAGATGAACCGAGCTATTTTATTGTAAGCTGTGTACAGAACTTCATGGGAAAATAATCATGTAGTTAATGTTTTATGAGAGCGGCGTTACTGAGAGCGGCAGCAGCTGAACACTTTATCATGTTCATTGGTCCACTTCTAGAGATATGCGCTAGTGGGGCCATATCAGAGAATACGGTCGTGGTAAAACGAATCGGATGCCGGAATACGGTTGTGAACAGTTCTGTACGACAGCTGGCTGGCACATTGTAGGAGCGTGCCGTGATGGCAATGAGCCGGTCCGTGGCTCAGCTCCGTTGCGAGAATGTGGTCCTCCGAACAGACACGCACGGCACCGTCTGATGGAAAAAGGCACCGTCACCGCCGCAGTAAATGATGTATGCGTTGGGCAGGTGCGGGGCAACCCAGAGATATGACGGTCTTCTCCCAAAAATGAGCAATTCCGCTCCACGCCGCCGCCCCC
>NC_041388.1:361889219-361893763 GCF_002162155.2 Triticum dicoccoides
CCAAGTGAAGACGGCGCAAGTTCCACAAATGGCAGAGGAGGGAAGTGCGACGATGTGTGCGGAAGAATTGCAGAACGGGCTTGAATTTCTACTAGATCCAGTCGACAGGTACGACGTATATCTGACCACTCTGTTCTTCTGGTCGCATAGATGAACAACCGATGGAAAAATGCTGACTGCTTCTTGTTTTCCCCCCCTGGATCCATAGATTTCCGCTGAATGAGGTCACCGCCGACGTTGAGCGGCCAGATCCGCTGGTGCTGGTGGACGTCCGGCGGTCGGCGCCAGCAACTGCCGACTCATCTTCCGCAAGTGTATTTGGTCATATCGGCGCTTCAACTCACCATGTCAGATCCCCTTGCAAGAGGCCGCTCTCACCAACGAAATCTGCTGAGTCCACTGGGAAGGTTAACCCAGAGGCACCAGGGCGGACGAGGAGGTACATAACTGAATCATGGAATTTTTTTACAAAATGGGTACAATTTCAGTAGAGTAGTAGATAATCCTCTGCAGAAAAAATTAGTGTCAGCTATGGTGATGCAAAAAATAGAAAAATGTCTTATTTTTTCATGACTAGTGATAAACTCCTGAGATAATATATAACATTCACAAACTAAAAAGTGAGCCTCCCTCAAATTTCAGGCTTCGAATTGGGCGCGCTCCCCTTGATAGAGTTCCGTGTGCTGGTAGAGTAACTCCATTGGAAGAAACCATAAGGAGATATGCCGACAAACCTACAGAAAGTGTAGTAAAGCCGCAGATTGGGATGAGTTTTGATTCCCTTGGGGAAGCTTATGATTTTTATAATCTATATTCGTGGGAGCTTGGATTTGGTATACGATATGGCAAGAGTCGTCTCAATGTTGAGAGGACTAAATGTATGCAAGAGATTGTTTGTGGATGCTCGGTCAGCAACAAGAAACTCACTTGTTTTTATATACTTTTGCGAAATATCGTGACCTCTGCAATTTCATATCGAACTGTCTGACATGTGAATGAAAATGTTTGCAGGGGAAACCTGAGCAGCAGAATAGCAGATCTTGCCGTTGCGAGTGCCCTGCGATGGTGAGGTTACTAAGAGCTGCAGACAATGGATGGTACATTGCTGAGCACCGGGCAAGCCACAATCATTCGCTATCTCTTACATGCGGGGAAAAGGTTCACTGGCCATCCCACAAACACACAGATGTGTACACAAAGGATCTCGTGAAACAGCTTAGGGAAAACAATCTGAACCTCAACAAGGTGTATAGCATAGTTGGGAGCTTCTTCGGATCAACACAGAGCGTGCCTTTTACAAAAAGGTCATTGCGCAATCTGTGCGAGAGAATAAGCAGAGACCAAGCTGATGATGATGTCAACAAAACCCTTGCCGTCTTCAAAGAGATTCAGCAGAACGACCCGGAATTCACATATAGGGTCTAGGGTGACGAGGAAAGCAGAATAAAAAACCTTATGTGGACAAATGGAAACATCAAGCTGCAGTACAAGTTCTTTGGCGATGTTGTCACATTCGATACAACATACCGGACAAACTTGTATGACATGCCATTTGGTTTGTTCGTGGGAGTGAACAATCACTTCCAAAGCATAATACTAGCTGGAGTGCTGATGCGCGATGAACAAGTAGAGAGCTTCCAATGGGTATTTTCTGAGTTCATCAACATGATGGGCGGGAAACACCCGCAGACAATATTGACAGGTTTGTGCCAATCTAAGCAAAAAAATGCATTTCCTGGTGTCTATTATTAGATAATTTCACATATTTGAGTCTGTTCTAATATGTTGTACAATTTGTAGACCAAGCACGAGCCATGGAGATAGCAATCCAAAGCGAGCTCCCTAATACTGTCCACAGGTGGTGCAAGTGGCATGTGCTTAAAAAGGCAAAAGAAAGCCTTGGCCCTCTGTACACAAGCAAGAGCGAGTTCAGGGCTGAGTTCCACAAAGTGGTGAATCACATGATAAGCGTGGAGGAATTTGAGATGGCATGGGGTTCACTTGTAGAGAAATATAATCTGAAATCCCACAATTACATGACAAACCTGTACGAGATACGACACAAGTGGGCTAAGCCATACTTCAAGGGAGTGTTCTGTGCAAAAATGACCAGCACTCAGCGTAGCGAGAGCGCCAACAACATGCTTAAGATTTACATGCCGCCAGCTAGCCCAATGCATGTATTCGTGCGTCAGTACATGAGGCTTCAATTCGACCGTGAATCAGATGAAAGCTACCAGGAAAAAAGAACAAGGATTGTGAGCTAGCTTTACTTGTGTTTTTGTAGAGTGTGTGATTCTACTCGATAGAAGCAAAGACTAACTTATCTATTTTTTTTGTTTGGTCCTGTCACAGAGTGGTGCTGTCATGAGGACAAACATTGCTACCGAAAGGCACGCAAGTAAGGTTTATACACGAAAGATGTTTGAAATATTTGGTGAAAATCTGTATGAGGGTGGATCTTACCAAGTTGAAGAAGTGGAGAGGAAAAAGAAATACATTGCAAGGCACAATGACGCCGAAAAACGGGAAAGGTGGAGCAAGGTTGAATATGTGGTGACCATATCCGACGATGGGGAGTGGTTTGATTGTGAATGCGGGCAGTATGCACACATGGGGATGCTTTGTTGCCATGCATTAAAGGTTATTTGGACTCTCTGCTCAACTACATAATAACTGGTGCCACAAAAAAATTTGGTAACAATCATGTGGACTAACTAACTAGCTTTTCACGTTGAATCAGGTGATGGACCACATTGGCGTGCAGGAGATACCTAAACGGCACATTCTAAAAAGGTGGACAAAAGATGCTAGGGACATATTGCCACAACACATTGCTCACTTCCAGAAAGATCACGCTGCTAATCAGTCCTTTACCTGTCGGAGTTCGACTCTGTACCTGCATGCTATGGAACTCGTGAGGATTGGAGACTCGTCGGTAGCTGCCTACGAGCTAGTACTAACAAAGGTAAAAGACCTGATCGTTGAGGCATCTCCGTTAGCTGAAAACAGAGATGGTCTTGGAATTGAGGATAGGATAGTTGCAGAAGCAAGCAAAAAGAAAAATGGCTCAGTAATGGCGGTGGGAAGCATCGATCCGGAGGTGGCCGCAAATGAGAACAGCGTAACCGCATCTGGCAACTGGGATGCGCTCGCTGTACTGTCAGCTCCAGCAAAAAAACGAGGTGTAGGTAGACCATGCTCAAGCAGAGAGAAAGCACCGTATGAAGGCCTGAGCAAGAGGACGAGATTCTGCAGTATATGTAAGCTTCCAGGGCACAAGAGGACTACATGTCCAGATCGCGGTGATGTTCCTAAACAACCTCGCAAGCCTGCCACTTGCAAGAATTGCGGTGTCACAGGGCACCGGCGCACCTCGTGCACTAGGCCGCTCGTGCCCAACGCATGATACAATTTACGTTGCAACCATGTAGACGTAGAGTACTGGTGGATTTTTCCAACTGTGTTGCATTTTTATGAATTTCCATATTTGCTTGTACTGACTGTAACCTCTGTTCTGAATAATCTGTTACTCCCTCCGTTTCATAATACATGACTTTCATTTGTCAAAATATAGATGTATATAGACATGTTTTAGTATATAGGTACATCCATTTTTGAACAAATGGAAGTCAAGTATTTTGGAACGGAGGGAGTATGTTTGAACCGAGACCTATGTAGAAATCCACAAGGACTGTACGGTCCTTCATTGTGAAATGGCTAGATAGATGTTGGGCCCTTCAGAACTGTATGCTGTGTCTGAACAATGAACGTATAGCATCATCTTGCGTTTTCGGCCGCTCTGTAAACCCGTAGATGACCGCGCTGTGCGACGTCATTTGACCGCCCAAATCCCCCATGACGGATGTTTGGCCACAAGTGCCTGAGTTTGGAAATGAAATCGGCGAATGTGAGTGCTTCCCGGCTGGCATTTTTGAACATATGGGGAGCCGTTAGGAACTTAAATGAGTCTTCACACGTGTCCATGTTTGTGCCCTCATGTGAGCACGCGTATGCGGCCGTGGTTTCAAAATTCAAACCGCGGATGGCGCTTCCGCTAGGTTGGCCTCGCTGTACTTAATGGCGTGGACAGGGGAGAGCTGTACCCAAAAACAGATCGTCTGATGTACTTCAAGGTTCAAGCAGCTCGGCGGAGCAGCCATGGCGCCGGTGGTGAGCGACGACCTTGGATCCGTGTCAGCAAGTCTTCTTGATCACACGGCAACTCCGTTGACCAGCTCTGAAGAGGTAAGTGAAATATGTGGCTTCCGTTATTGTGAAAACAAATCCTGTTTGCTCCCAGTCCCGTGGTTGAATCTGAAACTGCTTTTTAGGATCCATCCCAGCTGATGCCACCCCCAGAAGTTCATGCTGCATCGGATGCTCTGAGCTGCAATGCACAGCAAAGTGCACCTATGGGTGATCAGGCGGAGACAAGTTTTGCAAATGATTGCCCCCAAAACACACCAAAGCTTCTGTACATCATCTGAACCTTGGATTTAAACTGCTAACCTGCAGGCAGTCGTGATCGACGAAACCGTGGC
>NC_041388.1:361894066-361895955 GCF_002162155.2 Triticum dicoccoides
AACAATGCATGTCAGGAGGAGGGGTTTGGCGAGCACGATCCAGATGAGATAAGCGAGCTGGTTGAGCTTGGTTCAGGGGAGGTGGATGACGGTGAAAACTCTGCTGCGGAGAGGATCACAAATACTGAATCCGATGGAGAAGATGAAGTCTGCAGCCATCCGCTAAAGCGTGCTCGTGTGTGTGGTGAGGAGCACATGCGCGTATAACTAAACATTGGTGTGCTGAGTGTGTGCATGCATGGTAATATCTCATTACCACAAAAATATGTTGGAAGGTTTATGTCTGCATCCATCACCTAAAGTGTGCTCGTGGTGAGGACCACGAGCGCGTATAGCTACAGTTAGTGTGCTGAGTGTGTGCATGCATGGTAATATCTCATTACCACAATTATGTTGGACGGTTTATGTCAATTACGATGTGTGTCCTAATCCTAAGTTGCTTGTGTGTTGGTGGAAAATGAAAATATCGTGTCATGTTGTAGAGAAAGACACTGTGTTTCCTTTTTCCCCATGGTGCTGAACTGCGATGAGACGAATGAGAAAACAAAAACAATGAATATTAAAACAGGGACAGATATGAATTGTTTCAGGCGTGTTAGGAAAAAAACAAGTATTTGAGCAAAGAAAATATGGCTACTGATGATGTTGTCATGCCACGTCGTGTGCAAAATTGTCAATTCGACTCCACCATAGACTATTGATATGAACAGACAATCGGCATCCATCCTTGTTTGGGAGAATGGGAGTTCCCACCGAGGGGATGGGTGGGGGACCTCACCACCAACCACACCCACCCCGAACACACACCCCACCTCGTCCCCCTGATACAGCACAAATCCCTTGAGTGAAGGCACCGTGTTTATGAAAAGAGTGCACCAAAAAACGTCAGAACTAACACGTGTAGATGAGGTAAGAAGTAAACAAATATCGGGATTAAAAGGTTTGGTGCCGACGATCATTACAAGCCACGCGATCTAACATGTGGTGTGGCATTGAAAAATGTGAATTATAGATTGGTTCACTGAAGTGAGATGAAGTGTCAATCGGTAGCTCTCAATGGTGCGAAAAACGGTTTAATGGCGGGAAAGAATATCATCGTTATCTCCGATGTATGAAGTGAAGCATTGGGACCACCGAATCATCCATGCTACATCTCAAGTAGTTTCCTCTTTCGACTGTTATGGAGAACACAATAAAAGAAAATGAAAGAAATATTGGAGAAAGAGACGTTGCGGGGGTGGTTCACAATTAGGGCTAAGTTTTGTTGTTGGGGATGGTAAACCCCGGGCAATAAACCACCAAGGGGGTGATTTCATTGCACACTTGAGATCCTCAGTTAAATCATCGTTGGTATTTGGACAATAAAATGAAGAAACAGGGGGAAGAGGATGAGGGGGCTTACCACAGGCGGATAGGGAAAGCGCGGCCGGAGTTTCGTCGCGCTAGGGAGAGAAGCTCGCGTTGTACTTATATCCCGGCGCCTTGGGGTCACAAGAACCAGCGAAGCAGGGTTTCCCTTGACAGACCATCAGGGGCGTGGGCATCTCACCCAGTAAGAGGCCATGGGGAGAGCCGATCGTCCCTCACCCAGATGGGTCTCCTAAGTGTACACTGTAAATCCCGCCCATGGTTTCTCGGGCCGGAAAAATAAGCAGGGGTTCCCCCGGGATCTGGGTGTACAAAAGGAAACCTTAACTTTAAAACGACCTAAATCAAATCTTTCCTCCATTCATTTTTGCGAAATTCCTTTTTGTTTATTTTCTTGTTATTAAATAAAATTGTCAAGTCGATCCTGCCATAGTCTATTGAGATGAATAGACAACCGGGATCCCTCCTTGTTTGGAAGAATGGGAGTTCTCGTTGAGGGTAGGGGAGGGGACCCTACCACA
>NC_041388.1:361896611-361939003 GCF_002162155.2 Triticum dicoccoides
GAGGTAAGATGTAAACAAACTTATCGTGTTTAAAAATTTTGCTGCCGGCGATCATGACATTGTTGGGGAATTTAGTAATTTCAAAAATTTCCTACGCACACGCAAGATCATGGTGATGCATAGCAACGAGAGGGGGAGTATGATCTACATACCTGGTAGATCGACAATGGAAGCGTTTGGTTGATGTAGTCGTACGTCTCCATGATCCGACCGATCAAGCACCGAAACTACGGCACCTCCGAGTTCTAGCACACGTTCAGCTCGATGACGATCCCCGGACTCCGATCCAGCAAAGTGTCGGGGAAGAGTTCCGTCAGCATGACGGCGTGGTGACGATCTTGATGTACTACTGCTGCAGGGCTTCGCCTAAGCACCACTACAATATTATCGAGGATTATGGTGGCTGGGGACGCCGCACACGGCTAAGAATAAGATCACATGGATCAACTTGTGTGTCTATGGGGTGCCCCTTGCCTCAGTATATAAAGGATGGAGGAGGAGGAGGCCGGCCAAGGCTTGGTGCGGCCAGGATGTGGAGTCCTACTAGGACTCCAAGTCCTAGTAGGAGTCCACCAAGAGGGGAGGAAGGGAGAAGGAAGTGGAGGAGAAGGAAAGGTGGCCGGCCCCCTTTTCCCTAGTCCAAATCGGACCAGAGGGGAGGGGGGGCGCAGCAGCCCCTTGGCCCTTTCTCCTCTTCCCACTAAAGCCCATCAAGGCCCATTGCTTCTCCCGTAACTACCCGGTACTCCGAAAAATACCCGAATCACTCGGAACCTTTTCGATGTCCGAATATAGTCGTCCAATATATCGATCTTTACGTCTCGACCATTTCGAGACTCCTCGTCATGTCCCCGATCTCATCCGGGACTCCGAACTCCTTCGGTACATCAAAACTCATAAACTCATAATATAACTGTCATCAAAACCTTAAGCGTGCGGACCCTATGGGTTCGAGAACAATGTAGACATGACCGAGACACATCTCCGGTCAATAACCAATAGCAGGACCTGGATGCCCATATTGGCTCCTACATATTCCATGAAGATCTTTATCGGTTAGACCGCATAACAACATACGTTGTTCCCTTTGTCATCGGTATGTTACTTGCCCGGGATTTGATCGTCGGTATCCAATACCTAGTTCAATCTCGTTATCGGCAAGTCTCTTTACTCGTTCCGTAATACATCATCTCGCAACTAACTCATTAGTTGCAATGCTTGCAAGGCTTAAGTGATGTGCATTATCGAGAGGGCCCAGAGATACCTCTCCGACAATCGGAGTGACAAATCCTAATCTCGAAATACGCCAACCCAACATTTACCTTTGGAGACACCTGTAGAGCTCCTTTATAATCACCCATTTACGTTGTGACGTTTGGTAGCACACAAAGTGTTTCTCCGGCAAACGGGAGTTGCATAATCTCATAGTCATAGGAACATGTATAAGTCATGAAGAAAGCAATAGCAACATACTAAACGATCGGGTGCTAAGCTAATGGAATGGGTCATGTCAATCAGATCATTCACCTAATGATGTGATCCCGTTAATCAAATAACAACTCTTTGTCTATGGTTAGGAAACATAACCATCTTTGATTAACGAGCTAGTCAAGTAGAGGCATACTAGTGACACTCTGTTTGTCTATGTATTCACACATGTATTATGTTTCCGGTTAATACAATTATAGCATGAATAATAAACATTTATCATGAAATAAGGAAATAAATAATAACTTTATTATTGCCTCTAGGGCATATTTCCTTCAGACATGCCGCGCGACCTAACATATGTTGTGGCATTAAAAAAATGTGAAGTACAGATTGGATCACTGAAGTGAGATGAAATGTCAATCAATAGATCTCAATGGTACGAAAAACGAGTTAATGACGTGAGAGAATATCCTCGTTATCTCCGATTTACGATGAGAAGCATTGGGACCAACAATAAAACCCTGCTACATCTTAAATAGTTTCCTCATTCGACTGTTCTGGACAACACAATAAAAAAATGAAAGAAAAAATGGAAAAGGAGACGGTGCGGGGGTGGTTCACAATTAGGGTTAGTTTTGTTGTTGGGATGGTAAACCCATGGCAATAAACCACCAGGGGGTGATTTCATTGCGCACTTGAGATCCTCAGTTCGATTGTCATTGGTATTTGGACACGAAAAGGAAAAAATGTGGGGAGGGGGGTGTGAGGAGGCTTACCAAAGGCGGATAGGGAAGCGCGGCTGCAGTTTCGGCGCGCCATACAGAGAAGCTCGCGCTGTACTGATATGCCGGCGCTTTTGGGTCACAAGAACCAGCAAAGCAGGTTTTTCCATGACATACCATCAGGGGCGTGATCCTCTCACCCATTAAGAGGCCGTGCGAAGGGCCAATCATCCATCACCAAGATGGGTGTCCAAAGGGTACACTGCATATTCGGGGGCTAATCCCGCCCGTGGCTTGTCGGGCCGGTGAATAAGGAGGGATTCCCCGGGGTCCTAGTGCACAAAGAGGAGACCTTAACTTTAAATCGACCTAAATCAGATATTTCTCCCTAAATTTTTTCAAAATTCCTTTTTGTTTGTTTGCTTACTATTAAATAAAAACCAAGGGTGTAAAGATGCACCGACGTGGCCAAGCGACTAAAATAAAAATTGGCGACAAATTAAGTGGACACATGCAACAAAAATGGCATCCTGGTCCGTTGACTGAATATAATATGTGAACCATTAGAGCGTGACGCATTTTTTGTGGCATAGCTGACTCTAACAAAAAAAAAATCCCCCAACGACCGGCATCTGTGGATTTGGCATAAAAAAAATGTTCTGCTTAGCGTTGGAGGGTAAGAGGTGCGGTCTTAGATTAAACTAAGCCCGATCACTGTAGGTCCATGCGGCAATTATTTTAACCTGCTTGCATGCATGCATGCATATTCTGTCCCCAGAAAAAAAGGCAGCACCCACCAGCCATCCTCCCTCCCCCCGCACCACACGGCTGATTCCCGATGCGGAGACATCCCTTTTTTTGGATCCATATGCGAACAGAGCACGGATCATTGGCTAGTTAACCACTTTGTAGATCGTGTCGGGCACGGACGCTGGTCCCGGGGAAATGTACTCTGATGCTGGGGCGAAGAGTCTATGGGGGACCGGATATAGAAAAGCGTCCGGACTACTGTAGCGTACAGCGGCAGGCATCATGGGTCGCTTTCTGCTTGCGCTGAAATTGTCCGGGCGCATATGGACACGGTCACCTTATTTTTTTGGTGCGACGAAAAATTGTTCAGCTATACCGGCTGGCAAACCATTTCTTGACGAGATCAGTTTCTTGTGCTAGCTAGTACGCATGTGTGCATGCACGTTGGGGACGGTCCGGCCAACGCTAATGTGGTAACAACTGCGTCGCACTTCAGTGCTCGGCGCGGGAGATCTCCCGCCATAGTAACCCAAAAATGGGTAAGAAAGCACACACCCGAGGGGTAGCTAGGTAATTAAAATGGGCTGTAACTGCCCGTGTGGCCATGTAACAGCATATATCTACACGGCCCCCTGCTCACCTCTCACTCACTCAGACCACTCTTCTCCCCACGCTTCCTCCTCAAGAACCGAGCTCTCACACAGTACACTGTTCATCACCTCAGCCGCCGGTGGAAAAAGGAGGGGAAAAGCAGATCTGATGATAGCAGTGGCCGCAGAAAGACGATCGACCCGCGGATAAGACGGTACACGTCCGAACAAGATTCTCCCGTCTCTTTCCTCTTTCCATGGTGTGGAATCTTTCTTTTTTTGGGGGGGAAATCCATGCTTACGCTTCCCCTGTTTTCGCATGCAGCCAACCCTAGCGTTGACGAGTGATGGATCCGTCCAGCCGGAAGAGGAAAACGCGTAGATCGGCCAACGAAGATGACCCTCTCTACAAGCCGAAGAGAGCACGCTCTCGGAGGGAGCGAGATGCAGCTTCCGTCAGCGACTGCCATCTCCCGCATAGCGGGTGGGGAAGCGGCGCCATCGTTCGTGCGGTTGACCACCGTCCTGGCCGGCGAGCAGATGTAGATTTTCTTCGGGGTAAATGTTGCAAGAGCACGTTCAATATGAGACCATTCCTTGGTCTAGGGCCATCTTACTACCCTGCTGTTGCCGATTCAGACATGGGGGGCCTGCTGACCACGCAGATAGCAAACGATGCAAAGAAAAAGCACTACGCATGGATCCTGTCACGATTCAACCCCCATGACATGAGTTTTAGGTTTAGGGATGAGCAGATCTGTAGGTTTAGAGTCTCTGACATGGTTTCCATCATGGGGTTTAGAAATTCCGGTGAATCCGTAACATATGATACTCCTCCGAACCGGGCAGAACTTGTTGAGCAGAGACAGGACATAGTTGGCCTAGAGAGGAAAACAGTAGGGGGGCTAGCTGTCAATGACATACTGTATGCATTTCAGTAGATGGATCACATGACCATAGAACCAGATGAGCGTAGGGCAATGTCAGTTGCATTCTCTTTATTGGGATCTGCTCTGGTCGTAGCACCAAACCAAAGATATCCTGCTGTACCAGATGAGATCCTACAGTGTGGTGTGCATCCACAAGGCACTGGGTTCTACAACCTTGCAAAGTATGGATTTGAAAAACTTAGGGAAGCAGTACGGAAATTCCAAGCCGATGTCAGTGGAGGCAAGAAAACTATAGAGCTTGGAGGATGCCAGGTATCAGCACAGGTAATGCATAAAAAAACACATTCCATCCTTACTGTGTACTGAATTTATCAAACCTTCAGTTATGTACTGCTTCTGACAACAAAAATGTGATTTTCAGATTTGGGTGTTGGACAACATGGACTTTGGCAACTCAAATGTGACATCTACACGCCTGCCGAGGTTATCAGCCTACTCTGGTGACAAGATAAAAGAACTAATTGGTCTAGATGAGCGATACCCTGGGCGGTTCAAGGTGATGTCTCTCGCACACAACTTTTTAACTGTTGTTGACACCCTTGGTGATCATGAACTAGTTTTTTCAGTTCAATTGTTCTTCATTGTCACAGACCAAACCAGAAAACTGGAAGGACAACATCAACTGGGTTTGGCACTCCATGATGTCAGATAATCCACCAGACCTTGGCATACATAGCGTAAGCTGCATTGCACTCACCGTTCCAAAGCATCATTGTTTGTACAAATTTAACTAACTAGTGGCATCATCCTGTTCAACCTTGCGCAGCCACCCATAGAGCTTGGGGCTATCGTGGATGACGGGGTTGAAAAGATCTTCAGAGATGCGGTTACAGCATGGTGTATCAAACATCCAGGTTCCATTTGTGATGGACGTGCTGGGGGGAGGATGATGCCACCATGGAGAAGTTCCTGCAGGGGATCAAGGACAACAAAAAAGATTTTGTTAGAAATCTCATGGATGCATTCGCTGCTACAAGATCAAAATCAATGAGCACATTGGCTACAACAGGTATTGTAAAAAGAATTCCTCCAATCTAACCATCTCAATCAGCATCCCTCTGTGTTTGATGAAAATGTCTTCCTAACTAAAAATATCATGTAGCAGCTGCAGTGGATAGTGGCACGCATGTCGGTGCACACCCGATGGCAAATGAAACGACAATTCCAGCCACTCAAAGTTCTATTGTTGTTCATGATACGTCAGGTAAGTAAGCGAAATTACTTCAACTGTACTGATAGCAAGCAGCTGACTTATTAGAGCTTTGCCAAATCAATAAACTCATTCAGAGATGGAAAAAATAGAAATTGCAGCAGGTGCAGAAAGCTTGATTCAGGAGGGTGATTTACCAGCACTTGTAAGTGCATCTAGTGCCATCCCTAGTTGGTTTTGGAGTATTGACGACAAACCTAGTTGAGGGACTAATGTGTTTGTGAGAATTGCAGAATAACACAGGTAGAAGTCCCTCATTGATTCGATTTTCCTATCAGAGATGACCCTTAAAAATGTATGAAGACATTAAAGTCAAAGGTAGTATATGAAGATATTCACATTGAAGACTATAACAAGAGAAGGCACCACATGAAGCCTATGGAGCTCGAAGACTTAGATCTTTCGTAGTTCTTTTTCTTTTGTGTTGAGTCATAGGAACCACCGTACTGTTAAGTGGGGTCCAAGAGAACCAGTCAGACTGACTGAAGTGATGCCTAACCAAAAACCTATGTCTTCGAGTGAAGACTATGAGAGCGAATCTTGTCCAGAGTCGGACAAGTCAGCTTTGCTTGTAGCCCAAGTAAAGTTGCTGTGTGAGTTTGAAATCTGACCGTTGGAACACGTGTCAGTTCCTTAGTGATCCAGGGTCATTTCGGATAAATCAGGTTGGGTTGCCAATTGGCTATAAATAGCCCACCCCCCACAACCATAAACAGTTGGCTGCTCAGATTGAGATGCTCAGATTGAGAGTACGGCTTTTGTCGTTTGAGAGCAACCCACCTCGAAGCCTTTGAGAGAGAATTCCTTGCGAGGATAAAGCCCTAACCACCCAGAGCCAAAGAGAATTGGGCATCACTTAAGTCTTTTTGTCTGTGTGATCTGAAGACTTATTACACTTGAGGACTGTGCATCCTCCAGCCGGTTAGGCGTCGCGTTCTGAGCATCCAAGAGACATTGTGGATTGCCGGTGAACGAAGTCTGTGAAGGTTTGGGAGTCTACCTTGAAGACTTACCAGAGTGATTGGGCGAGGTCTGTGTGACCTTAGCTCAAGGGGAATACGATGAGGACTGGGTGTCCTGAGCTGCTTGTTCAGGACTGGGTGTCCGAGACTGTGTGTCCTAAGGTTTAAATACCTAGCCGCCCCAATCAGACGTACAGTTGTCACAGCAACTGGAACTGGTCCAACAAATCATTGTCTTCAACGAGTCACTCGTTTCATCTTCCCTTCCCTTTACTTACTGTTGCTCCTTGTGAAGTCATTGTATGTTTGCATTATCTTTTGTCTTCACTGAGTGACTGCATGCTCTGTATGGCTACATAATATCTTCCTACCTGATCCTTACTACATTGCTGATATTAAGTCATTGTGCTTTCACTTCATTGAACACTTGACTATGGCTTGCCTAGTGTAGTCTACCTTCCGCTGCATGGTAATAGGTTTATTTCTATCATTTGTCTTCATAACTTTCATGTTTTGAAGACTTTCATAAAAATTGCCTATTCACCCCCCCTCTAGTCGATATAACGCACTTTCAATTGGTATTAGAGCAAGGTGCTCCCTTGTTCTGTGTGATTCGGTTTAACCACCTGGAGTTTTAGCTATGTCGACTGCAGGGATAATTAAAGTCTCTGTTGCGTGCCCCGTCTTCGATGGAACTGAATATCCCTACTGGAAGAATAAGATGCGCATGCATCTTGAAGCCATTGATGTCGACCTATGGTATGTCGTCGAAAACGGCGTTCCCAAGGCTGGAGAAGGTGTCACTGCTGTTGACGTCAAGAAATTTGTTCAACTGGACTCTACTACCAAGAATATCATCTGTGGTCACCTGACCAAAGGACAGTATGGCCGTGTGAGTGCTTTGAAGACATCTAAGCTGGTCTGGGACTGGCTCTCCAAGGTCAATGAAGGCATCTCAACCCAGAGAGATCAGATAATCAGTGTCCTTCGCAACCTCTTCAACCGCTTCAAGCGAAATGACAATGAGAATGTCCAGCACACTTTTGACCGACTCACTGACATCACAAATAAGCTTCAAGCCCTCGGCGCTACTGAGATCACCAAACATGAAGTCGTCAAGACACTACTGAGATCACTTGATAGTTCGTTTGACATCCTAGCCCTGATGATTCAAGAACGTCCTGATTTCAAGACACTCGATCCATCTGACATACTTGAGAGGCTCAACACACATGAGTTTCAGCTTTATGAGAAAAGAGATATCTACGGTCCAAACTATGGGCGAACTCGTGCCTTGAAGGCAAAAGTTGTCTCCTCATCTGAAGAAGAATCTAACAACAGTTCTGATGATCCTGAAGACATTGAAAGAGAACTTGCTATGCTTGTGAAGAAGTTTCAAAAATTCACCAAGAAGAAAGGCTTCAGAAAGTCTTCCCGATCAAGCTCAAGGAATGATGAAGCTTCTGCTCACGACTATAAGAAGAAAACGTGTCACAAGTGCAAGAAACCTGGCCACTTCATCTCTGAGTGTCCATATTGGAACAATGAGAACAAAAAGAAGAAGAAGAGCAAGGAATATGACTCTGACGACAAGAGGAAGAAGAAATACTCAAAGTCTTCGTCCAAGTCTTCCTCAAAGTCTTCATCACACAAGAAGAGCTCATCTGGCAAGGCACGTGCGTTTGTTGGCAAGGAAATGGACTCGGAGGAGGAGTCCGCTTCTGAGGAGGCGGAGGTGGAGTCTAAGGAGGAGTCCGATTCAGGCGTCGCAAGTCTGGCTACAACATACGTTGCCAAGTCCATCTTCAATACTCAAGACAATGACCTCGTTACCGACACCGATGCAAATGACAAGGACTACTCCGCTTCTACCTATTGCTTCATGGCTTGCGGTGCCAAGGTAAACACACACACTACTCACTATCAAACATCTAGTGACGATGACTTTGATTGTGATTCAAAACCCAGCTACAAAACACTTGCTAAAATTGCAACTGAACAGTAGAAAACTATGGTACATATTCAAAAACTGTTAGACAGAAGCGATGATCTGTTAGGTGCTGAAATGACTCGATCTGAATCCTTAATTGAAGACATAAAAAATCTTCACATTAAGTATCAGGAACTTGAAAGTCGTCATGAAACTCTCTCAACAACTCATGAAAAGCTTTCCTATGATTATCTTTAAAGGAAGCAAGATCTTGAGAAATTGAGAGCGGTTCATGAAGATCTTCAAAAAGAAAACGAGTCACTTCACTCCAAACAGATCAGTCCCGCTCAGGAAGGATTTGAACCACCATGTCTTAAATACATTGAGCGTGATAATGCTACTTCTGTTGCTGAATGTTCTACTGCTACTACTGTTGCAATATCTTCAACTGTTGATGTGGTAACTAACCCCTCTGCTGAGGATACCACTGCTATTGCTGATGAGAATGCTAGGTTGAAGACATTGCTTGAAACAGGGATGTACAAAAGTCTTAAAGGGCATCAGACACTATGTGATGTCCTCAAAAAGCAGATTCTGAACCGAAACCCAAGGAAAGAGGGTGTTGGGTTCGTAAGGAAAATAAATGCTGATGGCTCTTACTGGAAACCTGAGCAGTACCCCAAAACCATGTGGGTTGCTGCAAAGGAACCTTCAACAGACCCATCCAATCTATCTGGCTTCACCTGTGCTAACCCCATTATCATTGATGAATCCTTTGATGCAAACTATATACTGTTTAAGAATCAGAATGGTGAAGTGTTTGCCAGGTACATTGGTACTAACTGCAGGAATGGACCGCCTATGAAGAAGATCTGGGTTCCGAAAAGGTGTCTGGAGAATCTTCCTGTGAATGTCATCATGACACCTCACGTGAAGAAGACAAACCTCAGACCAAAGGCTTCATACGGTCCAAAGGCTTCATACAGACAGAGGACTCACCTGAGTCGCACTAACGCAAATGTTTTGCAGGGAAACCATACTCAGGCATATGAATATGAGAGCGGTTCATCAAACCGCCATGTTCATAAGACCAAGAACTATTCTGCTTATTCTTATGAGTACTATTGTCCGCCTGCAAGACTGTTTGCTAGGGCTCCAAAGCCAAAATTCTCAGATGCTGCACTTAGACTTATTGCTTCTCAGCCACCCTTAAAGATGTGGGTGGCTAAGAAAGCTTAACTCTCTTTTGCAGGGAAAGGTCTCCAGCAGAAAACCAAAATCGTCTGACGCCATTGCTGGGGACCTTAAACATCTTGTAGGGCGCAAGATCAAATGCCCGAATGGTCTTACTATGTACTTCGTTCCTGAATCGCTTGCTACTCTCCCTATTAGTTCTAATCTGGATCTAAGCTTTCGTACCCATTGGTTCGTCAAATGTTTTTGCTTCACAATGCTCTTGGTGAAGCCTATCCCCCTAACTGCACTGTAGGGTACGACACCAGCGTCTTCAGAATGGATTATTGATAGTGGGTGTACAAATCACATGACTGGCAAAAGAAGTCTTCTTATGGACTCAACCTTACGTCCATCCGACAAGAGCCACATCACATTTGCTGACACTGGTAAAAATAAGGTATTGGGTCTAGATAGAGTTGCAATTTCAAGGGATCAACACATGGACAAAGTCATGTTTGTTGAATCCCTTGTCTTCAACTTAATGTCTGTCTCAATGCTTTGCGATTTGAACATGATCATAATATTTGGAAAATATCGTTGCCTTGTACTAATGGAATCTGACAAGTCTCTAGTGTTTGAAGGGTATCGAAAAGATGATCTGTACGTAGTAGATTTCTCAGCAGGACCACAGCTTGTCGTATGTCTTCTAGCAAAAGCTTCAGAATGCTGGCTCTGGCATCGGAGGCTTGGGCATGCTGGCATGAGGAACCTTCACACCCTTGCGAAGAAGAAGCATGTCATAGGCATCGAGGGCGTCAAGTTCAAGAAAGACGACTTATGCCGTGCCTGTGAAGCAGGGAAGATGATGAGGGCCAAACATCCTTCGAAGACAATCATGACCACTACTCGACCCTTCGAACTGCTTCACATGGATCTTTTCGGTCCCACTCATTACTCAACTCTTACTACTATTTCATGCCTCTATGGCTTTGTTATTGTTGATGATTACTCTAGATACACTTGGGTGCACATAATCCTTTACAAGACTGAAGTGCGGGATGTCTTCAGACGCTTCGTCAATCAAGCTATGAACAATTATGGCGCCAAGATAAAGCACATCAGAAGTGACAATGGCACTGAATTCAAGAACACTGGCCTTGATACATATCTTGATACCTTGGGCATCACATATGAATTCTCAGCCCCGTACATGCCACAGCAGAATGGCGTCGTCGAACGCAAGAACATAACACTCATTGAGATGGCCAGAATGATGCTAGATGAATACAAGACCCCAAGAAAATTCTGGCCTGAAGCCATTGATACTGCATGCCATACAATCAATCGTGTTTATCTTCACAAGCTTCTGAACAAGACATCTTATGAGTTCCTTACTGGCAAGAAGCCAAATGTCAGTTACTTCAGAGTATTTGGCGCAAGGTGCTGGATCAAGGACCCACATCACACCTCAAAGTTTGCACCAAAAGCACATGAGAATTTTATGCTTGAATATGGAAAGGATTCACACTCCTACAGAGTCTTCAATCTCTTTCATTACAAAGTGGTTGAAACAGTGGATGTGCGGTTCGATGAGACCAATGGTTCACAAAGAAAGCAACTGCCAAATGTGCTAGATGAAGTTCCATCCAGTGAATCAATCAAGCTAATGGGAACTGGAGAAATTATACCTTCTGAAGCTCATCCTGAAGAAGAACTTATCATCTCAGCACCTGATCAACATGAAGACAATGCTCAGTCTGAAGACGTTCCTTCTAACAACGACAATGATCAGCAAGAGCAAAGTCTTCGCCCTGTACATCCTCGCGTTGCTAATGAAGTGCAGATTGAAAGAATAATTGATAGCATCAATGCACCCGGTCCACTCACTCGTTCAAGGGCAACTCAGCTAGCAAATTTCTGTGGGCACTTCGCATTCGTCTCAATAACAGAACCCAAGAAAGTTGAAGAAGCCTTCATGGAACCTGAATGGATTCAAGCTATGCAAGAAGAGCTTCAACAGTTTGAGCTGAATAATGTATAGGAACTAGTTAAGCGTCCTGATCCACGGAAGCACAATATAATAGGCACCAAATGGATATACCGCAACAAGCAAGATGAGCATGGTCAAGTTGTCAGAAACAAAGCTCGTCTCGTTGCTCAAGGATATACTCAAGTGGAAGGCATTGACTTTGATGAAACATTTGCTCCTGTGGCTAGACTTGAAGCCATACGCATACTGCTGGCCTATGCAAATCATCACAACATACTTCTATATCAAATGGATGTGAAGAGTGCTTTTCTCAATGGCAAGGTTGAAGAATAAGTGTATGTTGCACAACCGCATGGCTTTGAAGATCCAAAATATCCTGACCTGGTATACAAGCTCAACAAGGCACTGTATGGCCTCAAACAAGCCCCTCGGGCCTGGTATGACACACTCAAATACTTCCTGAAGAGCAAAGGCTTCACACCTGGTTCCCTAGACCCCACTCTCTTCATGAAGACATATGATGGTGAACTGTTTGTGTGCCAAATATATGTGGATGACATTATCTTCGGCTGTACCAATCAGAAGTACAGTGAAGAGTTTGGATATATGATGCAAGAGCAATATCAGATGTCCATGATGGGAGAGCTGAAATTCTTCCTCGGTCTTCAAATACGACAACAACGCAACGGCATCTTCATATCTCAAGAGAAGTATCTCAAAGATTGCCTGAAGAAGTTCGATATGCAAGACTGCAAAGGCTTCACGACACCAATGCCAGCCAAACATCATCTGGGTCCCGACGACAATGGTAAAGAGTTCAATCAAAAGGTATACCGCTCCATGATTGGTTCTTTACTTTATCTATGTGCATCTAGGCCAGATATTATGCTTAGTGTTTGCATGTGTGCTCGATTTCAAGCGGCACCAAAGGAATCGCATCACTTAGCTGTGAAGCGAATTCTTCGATATTTGGCTCACACCCCAACTCTAGGATTATGATATCCAAAGGGCTCAGAGTTTGATCTGGTTGGATTCTCGGATGCTGATTATGCTGGTGACAAAGTTGATCGCAAGTCTACATCAGGCACATGCCACTTTCTGGGACGATCACTTGTATGTTAGTCTTCAAAGAAGCAGAACTGTGTATCTCTCTCCACTGCTGAATCTGAATACATTGCTGCTGGATCTTGCTGCGCTCAGCTTCTACGAATGAAGCAAACACTCAAGGACTATGGCATTCATCTGAAGCAAGTGCCACTTTACTGCGACAATGAAAGCACCATCAAGATCGCCAACAACCCAGTTCAGCACTCGAAGACAAAGCACATTGAAATTCGTCATCACTTTCTCAGAGATCATGTTGTGAAGGAAGATATTGATATCATACACGTCAACACTGAAAAGCAATTGGCAGATATCTTCACCAAGCCCTTGGATGAGAAGAGATTTTGCAAGTTACGGTGTGAGCTAAATATCGTGGAATCCTCAAATGTCTTGTGATCAGGCACACATCCTAACCCTTATGCATATTGATGACTTAGATGTGCAACACACGAAGTAAAGTATATCTTCAATCAATGAAGACATACATTCTAAGTGTGAATACATTAATGTGGAATTTGACTTCGGAGCGCCACGATAATTGTGCGTCGTGTCTGGGTCTAATACTTCCTATACGATGGGTAACGCCACCACCAAATGTTCTATTTTGAAGTGTTTCACTCATGACGTTACCTTGTAATGTCTTCACATTTGGTTTGGCTTCGATCTCAACATATCTTCATGATTATCTTCACTATGTTGATTATATAGATATATATATATATATATTAGTGTTCTGTCCTCTACAACATTCACTTATAGCTATGTCTTCATTGTTGAATCTTTTGAACTAAGTGAATGTGATCGGACCCTAACCTCTCTATGCTTTCTATCTCAAATTCTATCTCTCCAAATCATATGCATTCTATTGAAACTGTCGAATGTCTTCTCTGCGTCCTTGTCAGCAAAAGATACAGAGACAACCATTAAGTCCGTTTTCAATGCTCATTCCTTCACATGAAGTAGGAACGACCACCCAACAATCAAGGCGTGCGTGGGACGTGGAACAAACCCCAAAATTCCGCATAATGGCCACGTGTTCCTCAGATGCGAATCGCCAGGGGCACCTGTGTAATAGCGCAGTGCCGCCCATGTACCTATAAATACACACTTCACAGCGGTCATTATCTTTTCTTCCACTCTCGCACGAACCCTAGCGCCACCGCTAGCCCTCGACGACGCCGGCGACGAAGCGCTTCACTGCCGCAACCTCTCCGACGCCATCTTCACGCCGACTGCGGACATCCTCCTCTCCACCGTCGTCGTAGGTGTCCTCCGTCGCCAAGTTAGGGCACGGAAGATCGAACTGCTCGGCCTTATCTTCCACTTCGTCTAGTAGTTCTTAGTGTGGTAAATAAAACTTCCTTTTTACAGCACCGTTGATCCTATGGATTTTTCACTTTCTACCACAAGCAGTTTCTATTCACACAAGTTAGATCTCTCTCATACTGTATCTCATAACATTCCTAGTATATTCACTTATGCTTCACAAAGTAGTTAGATTCCTCACTTGTACTAATCTGTGGATTCGTACAAATCTGGAACCAACTCCTTATCTATGAGTGAATGTCTTCGCAAAATGAGGTCAATGTCTTCTAAACTGATTTATCTTCAAAATCTTCTGAGAATGCATATGACCTCTTCCCCTTCCCTCGCACCTTAATGCTGTCACAGGTACATGTCCGTGGGAGAATCCTTTGGTTCTCATAGTCTGCATTCATTTGCAGAATTCTTATAGCATCACATTAATTCTCCCGAAGCCAGTTCCTGTTGGTCCAACAAGCGAAAACCTTTGAAGCCTTTGAACATGTTGAAGCCTTTCAAGTTAAAGTTTATGGCTTCAGAGAAAGCAGCAAGGAAGGGTGGCAGAAAGCGTCGTGGAGAAACATCCAGAGATCTGCCAGATGAACTCTCAGAACTGTACAAGACAGATCCTGAAGAGGATTACAATCAGCGCAAGACCCGAATCCAATGGATTCGAAGATATTGGGCAGAACAATGGTTCAAATACCGATTTGTAACCCAAGAATATGCTGAGAAAAATGCCATCAAGAGACCGTGGGGAGACATCCAATACAAGAATCTTCTACCCAGGTTCAGAGATGAAGCCATTGCTAAAGGCTTCTATCCCTGCATGGTCCGTGGGCCACAGCCAGCTGATGCACACCCATCGTCACTACTATGGTGTCGTGACGACAATCTGTTCAAGCGCAACTTCCAGTTTGCCCATAACTCAGCGAAGCAGAACAAGAAGACTTTGGGGTTAGACTTCAACCCTGGTCCCTCAGCACCAAGGACAGATGGCACACGAGATGCAGAACCCAATGTTATCGGTCCTTTCAACAACCTTGAAGGCCTCATCACCCGCATCTTAGTTCAAGGGACTGCAGTGAATGAGCCTGCAGCTGAGGCTGAATCAGAAGAAGCTCCTGCAGCGCCGAAGACAAAGAAGATGAAGAAGCCTAAAGCTTAAAAGCCTGCCCCCTCACCAAAAATCTCAAGGGCGAAGCCACTGGCAACTGCACCTCCTGAAGACAGTGTGCAGTCCGAAGACTTATCTCGCATCTCCAAGCCCCAGAAAGTCAAGATGCCTCTGCCTCACACCGGACAAGAGCTAACTGCTGCTGCCATTCCGCGCAATGACGACATTGATCTGTCAAGTGATGAAGATCTAGCAGATGACGCTCTTGAGCAACTCATCAAGAGCAAAGAAGAAGCAGAAATCTTCAATGATCTGCCTCTCTTTGATGTGACCACCATCCACAACTTCATTGATGAGTGGTTTGACACGCCAAACATCATCTTTGAAGATCTGCAGCTACCAATTGGCCTCAGTGTCGCCTTCCAAGGCGCCATTGCTTTAGAACTCGCTATTGCCCAGCGCATTGTTGAACTGAAGCAAAAGATTGACTATGAAAAGGCTCAGTTCAAGAAGCATATGGCCAAACTCAGCGTGCAGGAAGTGAAGAACTTCAAGAGTATGATGCACGAGCTCAAGGAAGCCTTTATAAAGAAACGTGCAGAAGCTCAGGGTTCGCGTGAGCGCATGAAGATTCTGGCTGACAGATGTGTGCAAGCCTATAATGAGGCTGAGAAGCGCAAGGCCCTTGGGCGTCCTGGCATCGACCCCAGGATGGCCGCAAAGAAGAAGAAGAAGCCTGCTACGGCTGAACCTGACGCACCAAGGCAGGAAGCAGTTCCTATTGTCTTCCCAACTAAAATGACTGGCTCGAAGCCAAAAAGCCGGTCAACAGCTTCAGAGCTCAAGAAGACAAGGACTGCTGAGGCTGAAACTAGAAAGAGGAAACATTTTGAAGCCTCTCCAACTGCCCCCTCCAAGAAGAAGAGAAAGACCAAGAAAGATCGGGCAGCTCCCACAGAGCCCTTGATAGTTGAACCCATTTCTATGGTCTATCCTGAAGCTGAACGCCATGAACGCCAACTGACTATCCATGAGCTTGCTTCCACAGAGGCTCATGAAGCTGAAGACTTTCCAGCAGTTGATCCCATCGCTGCTGAAGACATTGGTCAACATGACAATATAGAAGATGGTGCAGTCCTTCCTCAGAACAGCGAACTCATCAGCATTGGTCGTCCACTGACGCCAATTGCACAGGATGCTTCATGGGCAGATCGCCCATAAGAGGAAGAAGACTATGAGGCCCAGCCCACTCCAACTCCACAGGCGTCGCCCGTGTTGCGCAAGCTTCGCAAAGGTCCAAGGCCTCAAGTCTCTGCTGAAGACAATCCGGCTGCATCAGCCGCGGAAGATGAAGTCCCACAAGTTGTCACTCCACTGTCCCACCAAGAAGCAGTTCTCAAGGAGAACGTTTTTGAAAATCTTGCGGCTGCCACAACCAGCAATGAAGCTAATGTGGAGCCCTCCCCAACGGAAAAAGAAGACAGTGAAGCCACTGATCCCGTCACTTCTGTTCCTGAGTCTGTTGTCGGTCCACAGTTCGACTATCATGTTGAGCACAGGCCTCAAGTACAGAAGCCAATCCCAAGATTGCCAAGGTTCTCAGGTCCTGCATCAGCACCTGGCTCCTTCAATATCAATGGCTTCAGGGCAGACAACACATTCTTCGATAGCTCCAGGAACCCCTACTCAAGAGAAAGGATATCATCTGATCGGTTCTGGAGCTATTCTCAGCGAAGCTATTACTCATGCATTCTTTACAACCAAGGTCACATCTTCCCACACAAGCGCCTTGACATTGAAGCCATAGCTGGTCTGCCCTGTCTGGAAGAAGCTTTGGATTGCTTCAAGGAAGTTGGACTGCTGACGTTCGTTACTGACCAAGAGCATTGGAATGAAGAGCTGCTGCTCCAATTCTATGCCACACTTCACATCCGCGGGTACAGCAGAGATCCGAAGACTTGGGTCCTGGAGTGGATGACCAGAAATGTTCATCACGAAGCCAATGCATTTGACATCATTGAGCTCACTGGTTTGCCCACTCCTGGCGATCTCTACGAGCATGGCTGTCAGCTGCATAGTGAAGCTATTGAGAGCATCTTTAAGAGGGCGGAACCTGATATGAGTCAGATGCTCAGCATGATGAAGCCATTGCCCCAAAATGCTGCTTATCCAGCAGAGTTCTTCGTTGAAGACCTTGAGTATCTGCCATGAACCATCTATCACATCATCAGGCGAACTCTCTGGCCCATCAAAGGGCACTCTCCAAATGCCAAGCTTGAGGGTGCAATGAAGACTTTGGTCTTCTATATTCTTCATGGAAAATGCTTCAATGCACAGGACTTATTCATCCGCCAACTTGCTGCATCGGGCTCTGATCTGTTTGGTTTGAAGTTCTACGCCCCATGGGTAATGCGGCTAATTAAACTTCACTCCGATATCTCATATCAGCCATCTGCTCGCAATCATAGGATTTTTCTGCCTGATGTGGATATCTCTACTGAAGCCATCTATCCTGAGCCTGCAAAGGAACCTCTAAGTCTTCAGAATGCAGAGCATCAGAGTTTCTCACAGAACATTGAAGGAGTTGAAGCAGTCACTCGGGTGTATCCTTTGGCTGGCACTACACGTGCACCACACCCTGCGTCTACTGAAGCCACTGATAGTACAACTGCTCCAAGACCCAAGAAGCGCACTCGTGTTCTCAACGACCGAGAGCTTCTTGTGGCTCTTCATCAGAAACAGGATAGGTATCATGACTGGCTGAAGCATCAAGATGAAAAGCCTCTTGGTGGAAGTTAATCGCATTCGCAATCTTGCCACCAAGAATGCTTTCGTTGCCCATGAAACATGTCGCCGTACATGAAAAGGGCTAACGATGATGTGTTCTGAAGATGATCTCCAAGAGGATGGCTTCACTGAGCGATTAAAGTTTGACTCCACACCTCCTCGAAGAGCTGTGCTGCTAGGAACTCCACACCTTGAAGACTCTGAGTTCTCTTCATCTGCTGCAACAGTGACTGCCAGAGTTATCGAGGATGAAGATAATGCTACTTCACCACCACCTCCTTCAGCACGCGTCAACTCTGCTCCAAGCTCTTCAGCACCGCCAAACACCACCAACGACCCTGCTACTTCACCTACTCCGCATGGGAACGAGTAGATGCTCTATGTCTTCAAACCTTTTTGGTCCTTACTGACAAAAGGGGAAGAAGCATATGAGGTTGATAGTCTTCAAGCGGGTCCATATGGGCGGGTGCTTTATATTTTGCTTCGTGCTTACAACTCTCGTTTTGCTACATTTGGTTCTTTGAGTTGTAACACTTAAACTCGATGGTTGTCTGCTACTTATCTGCCACTTTGTTTTGCGATGATAAATTCCGCATGTGCGACGATAAATTCCGCACTTAGATCATTCTGCAGACGTCCATTTTCCATTATGCATGTCATTATCTTCATATACTTTCACATGCATAGTGGATTGTCATCATAAGTTGAAGTGGATCTCCACAAGTACAACCTGCCATGTGCATTTGCATTCCAAAAGCAAATTACCTATATGCACATCTTCAGGGGGAGCCCTTGCAACTTATGAAGACAATTCCTTATCCTTTACAATTTCACAGATTATATTCCCCGTTGAAAACTTTAACTAGTTTGTCATCAATCACCAAAAAGGGGGAGATTGTAAGTGCATCTAGTGCCACCCCTAGTTGGTTTTGGAGTATTGACGACAAACCTAGTTGAGGGACTAATGTGTTTGTGAGAATTGCAGGATAACACAGGTAGAAGTCCCTCATTGATTCGGTTTTCCTACCAGAGACGACCTCTAAAAATGTATGAAGACATTGAAGTCAAAGGTGGTATATGAAGATATTCACATTGAAGACTATGACAAGAGAAGACACCACATGAAGCCTATGGAGCTCGAAGATTTAGATCTTTCGTAGTTCTTTTTCTTTTGTGTTGAGTCATAGGAACCACCGTACTGTTAAGTAGGGTCCAAGAGAACCAGTCAGACTGACTGAAGTGATGCCTAACCAAAAACCTATGTCTTCGAGTGAAGACTATGAGAGCGAATCTTGTCCAGAGTCGGACAAGTCAGCTTTGCTTGTAGCCCAAGTAAAGTTGCCGTGTGAGTTTGAAATCTGACCGTTGGAACACGTGTCAGTTCCTTAGTGACCCAGGGTCATTTCGGACAAATCAGGTCGGGTTGCCAAGTGGCTATAAATAGCCCACCCCCCACAACCATAAACGGTTGGCTGCTCAGATTGAGATGCTCAGATTGAGAGTACGGCTTTTGTCGTTTGAGAGCAACCCACCTCGAAGCCTTTGAGAGAGAATTCCTTGCGAGGATAAAGCCCTAACCACCCAGAGCCAGAGAGAATTGGGCATCACTTAAGTCTTCTTGTCTGTGTGATCTGAAGACTTATTACACTTGAGGATTGTGCATCCTCCAGCCGGTTAGGCGTCGCGTTCTGAGCATCCAAGAGACATTGTGGATTGCCGGTGAACGAAGTCTGTGAAGGTTTGGGAGTCTACCTTGAAGACTTACCAGAGTGATTGGGCGAGGTCTGTGTGACCTTAGCTCAAGGGGAATACGGTGAGGACTGGGTGTCCTGAGCTGCGTGTTCAGGACTGGGTGTCCGAGACTGTGTGTCCTAAGGTTTAAATACCTAGCCGCTCCAATTAGACGCACAGTTGTCACAGCAACTGGAACTGGTCCAACAAATCATTGTTTTCAACGAGTCACTGGTTTCATCTTCCCTTCCCTTTACTTACTGTTGCTCCTTGTGAAGTCATTGTATGTTTGCACTATCTTTTGTCTTCACTGAGTGACTGCATGCTCTGTATGGCTTCATAATATCTTCCTACCTGATCCTTACTACATTGCTGCTATTAAGTCATTGTGCTTTCACTTCATTGAACACTTGACTATGGCTTGCCTAGTGTAGTCTACCTTCCGCTGCATGGTAATAGGTTTATTTCTATCGTTTGTCTTCATAACTTTCACGCTTTGAAGACTTTCATAAAAATCGCCTATTCACCCCCCCTCTAGTCGATATAACGCACTTTCAGCACTGTCAACAGGGGCAATTCCTGTAACTATACCTACAAATGAAGACAGTACAGGTGCAGCAAAATGATCTCCGTCCTGTTCTCTGATGCACAAATTACTTTATTTTGAAGAAGATACATTTGACTCATGAATATGATTTGCTCAGGAGCTGTGGATCCAGCGCCTCATGTATCGCCTGCCAACACACTAACAACAGGTACAAAAAATGAAAAAACCCCACACATTACAAACATATGCTGTTCTATGCATGTAACTGACCAAATGTACTATGCACACAGCTCCAGGTATCAATAACCATGGAGATCGTGGCCCACATCCGACAGATCAAGATGTAATCCCAGCCCCAGAGTATGGAAGTGGCACACAAGTGAGTGGTGGTACGAGGCGACGCCTAACTCGCGAAGAGTTGGGCAAGCTGCCAATGGATGAAGTATGTTGTGAACCACCAGCATCTAAGATAACCGGAAATGAGGATTAGATAGAAAGAGACGGCATGCTGGCATGGGAGATGCACCGTAAGTAGACACGGGGACAAAAACTAAAAAAATGAAAACCTACAATCAAAATGCTTACAATTAATATGCTGACTGCTTTAAATCTTGCTGTACCTGTCAGGCGCTGAATTGGAGGCTAAATATCCTTTATCACGCGGAGGGGGTGGCGTTGGGATTACCAATCAATCAGGTAATTTTGTTTGCCATGATTGAAAAAGTTGTTGCTTCCATTACCAATACAAGTGTTCAAATAATAACAAAAACTGATCCCGCTGATACAGGCAGAGACAAAAACAGAGGTTTATTTGCTCGGTTTCAGAGAGGGGGGCGAAGTTTATCACTAATCAACAATATTATTGGAGGCTTGTCCATGCCTACGCTAACAACAAGCCCTGATGCAGTTGTAACAGCAGAAGCGGTTGACCTAATCCAACAGCCTGTTCCATCGGTAAAAGCTGAGCACACCGGAGATAGGGTCCTATTTGAACCACCAATGGCAGGAACTGCTCCAGGTTCCGCAACGATTGCCTTTTAGATGACACTATATTTGCATTACATTTTAGAGCCCCAAACTTTGACTTATTTGTAATTATCCTATTTTCTGTATGTAGTTGGAATTCTGCCAGGACATGTGCACAATGACGTGTCGACAGGGCACGATCCTACTCCACGAGGTACTACGTTCAATTATCAGCATAAATTATATTGTATATTTTCCAAGGTTGACCCTCGAGAAAAAGAACTAAAAGGTGTTCTTGCTTGTTTGTAATGTTGGCATGCGATCAAGTGGCTGACACTGACGATGCTTACGCGTTACGCCTACAAGCTGAAGAATATGTTGTTGATAGTGAGTTCCTGACACTTCCGCATAGTGGTGTCACAGAAAAGATTTTGTACTACATACTAACATTTAATCATGAATGGGACAGTTACATCTACAGTAGCTAACGCGGGGGGATTGGAACAAAATGCCAGTGTACTTTCAGAACAAATAGGATCTCCAATTCGTAAGTGTGGTGCTGATATCTTTCCTGAACAGTGAGAATTCATAAAATCCTTAAGCTTTCATATAAACATAATGACATATTCTTTTTGATACAGACAACAATGAATATGAAGGAGAAGAGCCATTCATTGATGACTCAACAAGTGGAGACGCGTTTGGTTCATACTCTGATAGTCCTTCACGCGGTGACGATTTCGATTGGGATGCATACGTGGAGGATTTGGAGTCGAACCTGCAGCATGAGCAAACCCAACAAGAGACAGCTGACCACAGATTGGCTGAAAATCTCCAGGCGTTGTATGAGGGGAACGGTTAGTGCCTCGCATCCATGACCAGCTTCTACTTGTGACCCCATTTTTAAGTAAAAAAGCTCATGGTGATACCCCCTGGGTTTTTCCTCAGCTGTCGCAGCCGACGGCGTCAACAACGCCACTACTCCAGCTGGTGATGTTCTACAAACTGAAGCACATAATGAAATAAATGCTCCAGCGGTAACAACCAGGCGTTGGCTTACTGTTGTTGATGGTACGTACTCACTACATATGGAACTGAAAACAATCTAATGCATGCCTCATCATCCAAGAACACTAACAATGAACTTCTGTGTGGCAGGAATAGTGGCAGTGGGGTCAAGTCCAAGCGATGGACAAAGCATCATAGAACATGAAGGCGCCGGTGACGGGACCGAAACAAATGAAGAAGAAAGGCACAATAATAGTGATTGCTACTTGAAACCTATAGTGTATGTACATTACAAGTAGCTCCACTCATACTGATTCCCATTAAAGCCATTAAAGCAAATTCCATCTCGTGTTTTCAGTGAACAACAGCTCTATACCTATGAGTAGCACTCCTGTGCCAGGAGGCGCAACACATGATGTTGTTCCAACCATCAGCCTAGAGTATGTCCTGGAGCGCAGTGCTGAAGAGAACAGAGCTAGCTATTTGTCCAGAAGGATGGTCACTTTCGATGAACACTTGGAGCACACCCACCAACAACGCAGGGGGACAGGTGATGAGGCGATTGCTAATGACGGAGGTGTGCTGCTGTTGGGACGGCACGCTACACACCATGCAGCATTAGCACGGAATGTGATCCCCTCAGGTTTGGTAGCATTCTCTTTACAAAAGTGTTGCTATGTTGATTCAACATGCATTACTCAGCGGTCTTCTGGCCTGTAATCTAACATTCAACTAACTCGTGGATGCCAAAAATGCAGTCCGTGAACGAGGAGAGAGCTCAGCTGGTCCAATGCATCATCAACCAAGAAGATGGGACGATGGTAACTATAACACCTCAGCTATACTATTTTCTTTTGCGAATAAAAGTGTCCCCACTGATTTTGATGATGAATGCGGAACAGGGGTGCAAGCAATGAATGCTGAACTTAACAGAGGCCAAGATCCCCCAAACGTTAGAATTCAGTGGGGTGAAAGATTCCCAAGGCACGTCGGCTTGTCACATGACGAGCCACCCCCACAATCTGTCCTGCGCTTCTATGATGAAATGTTGACAGGGAGCGACATGAATCTTTCAAGGTAAAAAATCTCTATACCTATAATACCCTAAAACGAATGAACAACTAGGCTTGTAGTTCTAAATTTTGCAAGGAACAAACAACCAGAAATCTATCTCATTGTTTGTGAAACATTTTGCAGGAAGTGGTTCCGTCACTTTGTGTTCCGTGTTGCGGTGATGTCTGGGCACGACATACAACAAGAATTCAGGCATGGGGGCAAGATAAGCCGTGTGGGATGGAGGTGCATCTACAAGATGCTCTCAGAGAAGGAGCGCAGGATGTACAAGGACTGGCTGGACCGATGGAGGGTTTTCTTCGACCCAGTGTTTGCGGTGAGACAAAAACAGGATTTTAAAACATCCTTTGAGCAAAACTCTAATGGGTCCAGCATGCATATGGGTCCTGCTTGACTAATTCAACATTGCTACCACAGGATGAGCTCCTGAACCATGAGTTCGACATTGATCTGGACCTGATAAGGGAGATGCTAAGCCAAAATCATGTAGGGTGCAGAGCTGACTGGGCAAAAATGGTATGTTGTCCTATCTTTATCACTTCTTACTTCGCATATTCCTTATCACGTCATGTTCCACTCCTGTGCAAAAATGATTCTACTGAAAGAAATTCCACTCCTATGCAGTTTATGTTCCCTGTGTGGCTTGCACGTATCTGGTCTCTCTATGTGCTTGACATAGATCATAAGAAAATCTTGGTGATGGACCCTATGGAGACCATGAGCGGTAACATGAAGCTGAAGCATGAGGAGAGTGCGAAATTGTTTCTTAAAGGGTTCTGCTGGTGTGTAAACAATATCTACCATGGCGGTTTGGTTGGATCCCTTGGTTGGACCTTCAGTTACAACACTGGAATGCATCCTCCATGCTCGAGGTAAAGCCCGGACGTATAAACCCCTATACGATCACTAACAGATCGTTTTATGTCGCATACAAAACTTAAATTCTGACTATGTCTTACACAGGGAAAACAGTGGGATATACATAGTGCACTACCTCAGGGATTACAACGGCCTTTACATCCGTACACTGACTAATGTAAGCATATGTCTTTGCATAAATCAAAGACACACACACATCGACAAGGATTAATATGAACTGTTTGGTTGAAATGCATAGGGAGAGCTGGAGTACTTGAGGAAGAAGCTGGCCTACGAGATAGTTGCGATGAGAGGCAACAAGGGTGACTTCCCCGACTTCATGTACCTGGAGATCCTTGAGTGAATGCTGACAGGGAATCGTGCAACTGCGTCAACAATCCTTTTGGTGAAGAAGTAGACCATGAACGACCTTTTGGGAGGCAAAAAGGACTACATCCAAGAGTCAGGCAAATAGGCGTGCATTTCATCTGCCGTAGGCTGAACTACCGTACTGCTTTAATATCTATTTTATGTTGAACTAAGTACGAAGTGTGACCCCATCGGATCTGTGGGGGGCTACCTTACAAATCCAGTTCTAGTTGTACGTTGAACTTAAGTCTGTAGTGTCCGTGAACCAATATCGCCTGGGAGTGAACTAATGTGTGGGCTTCTATTAGCGTATATGAAAGTCCTTAAAGCGAAAACGACTACTTCCATCTGCCATGGGCTGACCTATTTAGAACTGAGTATTAACTGTGCTGCTTTCTGGGCTGGGGAATCGGGGCTAGCTTAAAGATACATTCGAAGTTAAAAGTGAACCAATAGCGCACGGGGGGTGGACCACCTGTCTACGTAGGCAAGAAAAATTCATGATTACTCAGCTATTTTGTGTGAATGGTGTTACTAATTGCTAATCGCAAACACTCATGGGGCTACCATCTGGTCAGTTTAGAGAAGAAAGAGAGTCGAAGCTGCTTTGAGACAGTATGACTGCCCGCCCTACATTTACCATAGACAAATGGGATTAATTTTTCTTCTCACTTGCAGCGGAAAACGGAAAAAATGGTTCCTCCCTAGGTTATATTTCTTTGGCACATGATAACCCATGCAAACAAAAAAAGGTTCTCAGGGAAAACACTACAATCAGTTGTGCCCATTCGTACTAAGACGTGATCACTTCTCATGAATAAAAAGGACCCACACGAATGGTCAATTACTGCTAAAAATAGCATACATAAGGGATGTCAGGTTTCATACTCCATTTAACGAAATGGTGTTGTTCCAGGGTCATGTTGGAGTGATACAGAAGCACGTATGGCAAACATATCATTTCAGCATAAAATGCGATATACCCCCAACACACAACCCCCGCCGCCTCCCCAAACTAAACAAGATGTGCCCCGCATCCACTAGGTCTCGGAGTAGGAGCCGAAGCATGAATCACTGGGAGCTAGTGCTGCCCACAATGCATCTCCAGCTTTGGATGTCTGGTTTCCCTGAAGCTTCAAGCACTCAAACAGAGCTTGCTTCTTGGTTTTTGCTAGGTTGGGCTGTGCAATGAGATTGGTCCAGCGTGAGGCGGTCGGTTCATCCACAAAGTCACTTCATTTGCATTAATTAACAAAAAGAAAAAAATCCTAACATCTTCATATCAGGTTACCTTCGTTAGTGGCAGCATCATCTTTCTGCCATCATAGTGCCGTGCAATGTGAACTACGGCAATTCCAGATTCCTCCCTGATAAAATATAATAAAAACAGAAGAAAACATCATTAGTGTTAGTTTTCACAGTACATCGCTCGTATGGTATGATAGAAAAAAAGACATGCTTACTTGCAGAAATTGGTGTCCGTGAGAGCAGGGAAGACAGTTCTCCAATTGTCTTCCACGACAGGCCACCCAGCATAATGAAGCTTCCGTTCTACCAACTCCTGACGTACCTTCACTACTGGGTTGGTGCTGTGGCGCTGAACAAGAGGGTCAAGTACATGGATAATCTTGGCAATCATGTCCCACATCATGAGTAACCACCCATCTTGTAATGGCACCGGCAACAGAAACTTCGGTTCGGATGACAAACCAGCAGCAAAATATAAGACAATAGTTAGCACAGACCAGCAAAACATAGAACTTCGTCTGCCGGGGTAAACTAGATAAAGACTATATTCATTCATGTACCATTTGAGCTGTCGTGATATCATACGGGTGGCATTCACCAGTTAGCTGTTTCTGAATGGAAATCGAGTACGTGTAGTCATGATAGGATAGCGCAAGGGTTTGCAAAAAAGAGTGAAAAAATGAATAGAAGTAACTCCATTAAGATAACCATAGACTAGTAACTACGACGCGGACCACCGCGCTTCGTATGTAATTTACCGATAAATCTGCTTCAAGGCTGTGCCGCCAACTGAGATATGGGGAATCCCGATTACATTCTGCATGTGCTTGCATAAACCGCCGGAGGATAATACACATTAGCTCATGGTCTAGCAACCTTTCCCCCACGAGCTGCTGCTTTAGTGCTAGACCAGTAACTCTAATGTACCGTGGAGAATCATGGATGATGAACAAACTGAAAAAAATGTCACAACTACATATAAGTTAACAATGTCAAGATTCGCAACTATCTTCACCGGATAAATGAAAAATGAAAAATAAAAGAGCACACATGTGTCATCTCTTACCTTGAGAGCACTCCGGGCTGCGCATTGTTGAAGTAGTGCTCAATTTGCTCGGCTACATCCGGCATTGGCGGGTACGGCACACACCCACGCCCCCACGGATCAGTCGCGTACCCATGTTGAAAGATGTATTTCTGTTTAGGCAGGGTTTTGTTGCTCTGACCAAAAACTACTGGTGTAAAATTAGAGGGCAGGTCCGCATACATCTCAGCGATTGCCCTGAAAGTGGACTTGCAGAACTCAGTGACCTCCACTACGATCTCGTGCGGGGTAGCCAAATCAACATGCACTCGCTTCACTGTATCAGCACGACACAGGGGCTGGGCGCTGCGTTTAGCACCAGCGCTGCCTTCATCTGCTGGGGTTTTTGCTTGGAAATGCAAAAATGCAAAATAAGAGGCCAGACATCATTGGTGGTCCAGTACGACGAGAGTATTTGAACTACATGAAAAACGGCAGTATTGACTTTGCTTAAAAACTTATTCACCTCCACACCCTGATAGGTCCAGCCTTCGGCCATCGATTTTGCTTGTTACGGGGGTGCTGAACTGCTCTCGCACATGATTGCTCACTGATGATATGAAATAACAAAGATTGGAGGAGCTTTAGCAACCGTACCTTCACTAGTTGATAACCAAAAGAAAGAAAGAAAAGAAACTTGTTTTACCTGTACCTCCTAACGGACAGTCTGCAAAACCCCTGGCAGGGCAACAGACACAACGTCGGCTCAGCGATGAGTACAGATCATCTGCTAACTTCAGCATGTCTTTCATGATGCTCTGCCTTGCGTTTGCTAGATGAAGCAAAGCTCTGGTATTGTGCTTCTTCAGTAGAAGTGATATCTCATCTGCAACCTGCGGAGGCAAATGAAACGAAATTGCTAATGCATCAGTCCTAACTGCTACAGATATCAAACAAAAAATGGTTGCCCAAGACCCGTAGGGAATAAAAATTGGACAATAAAAAAGGCAACCAGTTTCGGATAGTGTTGACGCAAATAATTGCCAAGGTCCATTGGTCCTATGTCACCCATTGGTGCGGAAATAGGAACTGGTGCGCCAACGGGCGCGTCAGCGTGTTCAACACTAGGCGTCTGGACAGGTTGCGCAACATAGGCTCCACCACTTTTTTTTGTTGTGAGATCTAGATGTGCTGTGTGAAGTCTTCACATTTTTTTCCCAGCACTGACCCCACATGTAGCACACAACTGATGGGTCTCGTAACTGAAAAAAACATGACAGAGCAAGAAAATGTCGGTTAAACATGCAACATTCTTTTCTATGCTACAGAAAAGGACCAAAAAGAATTTATAATTGACCACTCACAGGTGCATACGACCACGAATTTGCCGACTTTATTGGATCAGTTGCCATGATGATCATATTTCGAAGGCAATCGGCGTCAAAATCACTTATACGAGGAAATACATCGTGCTTCTTGTTGAACGTACCAAGGTGCAGGCTATCAAGGGTGAAAATCTGATGACGATATGCACAAAATCAATGATGAATTAAATGCATCCTCCAAAGTTGGCAAAAAGATCAGATTGCCTGTATCATGCATATTGCGGGCTGATTCTCACCTGATAGAAAAGATGACATCCTGTAAGGTTCGTGTTTAAGTTATTCAAGATAATGTCCCTCTTGAGCTTCCTCACAGCATCCAGCAAAGCGTCTAGCACATACTGGCACCAGTTAAACTGTGCAATGTTTTCTGTACTGGCCAGGGCTCCCCAAAAATCAATAGTTGCATAGTCGTACTTCGTCTTAGGCACAAGAACAAGACCCATCACAAAAATAACAAATGCAATTTGGAAGCAGTCCTTCTCCAGCTTCGATGATTCTTCCGTGATGTCCCTGAGAAGGAATTCCTCTACTGCACGCAAACTATGAACGCCAGTACGATTCATGCCAATAGTATTCTTGATGAACTTTATGGCATCGGGGTTGATCACGGCATCACGACCAATAACTTTTCGCTTCCCACATGGAATCCCAAACACCTTGTGCACATCTTCAGCCTAGAACCTAAGCACCTTCGACTCTGTTAGAAAGATAGCTCGGCGACTGACGCTAACCTTTCTCATTAGCCATGCACTGTACTTTAGATTCAACTTATGCAGAAGTGGTAACTTGAGCATTCCTCCAAAACCAATCTCCTCCACAAGCCACCTCTTATAGTCAGAGAACTTCTGTATGACCACAACTGCATGCTTGACAGAGATCCTTGATGTAGCAGCCGGTGGATCCCCATCATCAGCACTGAATGTGGCTTGCACTATGTCAGCCGGCTGCATCTCCGCATGCCGGTCATCTCTGTTGGATCCTTCCATCGAATCATTCCCACAACTACCTAACTCCGACATTGTGCCTATAGACCAAAAAAATCAACCAACATAAGAACCCAAGCTGGCGACAAAAACTGGCATGTGGAGCAGGGTTGCGAAAAAATCTTACCTCCACCGGCGGAGGCGACGCCGCTCAGATCCGTCTCCGTCTAGCGCGTTTCACCACTTTGTCTCGAAGAACATCGGTAGGAACTTCGCCAAATCTACATTGCCCAAGCCCTTTCTGCTCCAAAGGGTGCTCGAGGCCTGGCAGCAGGATGGGGAGTGGTGTTCTGAGGTTAGGTGAGCGGTGTCCATAACTTATGCAGGCCCTCCTATGTGATGAGTTGTATCACACTACGGACGGTTTGGGTTGTGCATTTAGTCACACCAGTATGCCAGCTGCCACGTGTTGAACATGAGGCATGCAATCATGACTGTATTAGGACTAAAAAGTGAGTAACAGGCGCGATTACGAGAAAATGAAACACTAGCACCCGAGAAAATTGGGTCCTGGAGAACGAGGTGATTCATTGTGCGCGTGGCGAAGCAACTGAACGTCGACAACCTTAAACTTGCAAAAATCGAAGGAGGTAAAAAAGGAACGCCATTCTAAAAATATAAGCAGTTCCAGCTAGACATTCATATATCATTAAGGGTGCAGCCGTTAAAGTGCACAACACATTACAACTGCTGGTCGCTTACAAGACTTTGACCACATTTTCCAAAATACTAAAACAACATCGATAACAACATCGATTAGTACTATGGGGTCGAGTACAAACACTCGAATTCAGCATCAGTCCTACTCCTGCATCCAAACCACACTAGTACGAGGGGCGTCGAGTACAAACACTCGAATATGGACATTGCTTCTGTCCTACGGCAGCATCTAAATCCAAACCTCACTGGTACTACTAGGTTCCACACATAACAAATCTACTGGCTGTTTCCGCCCAGATACACCAGCAGAACCACGCCTAATGCGATTATGGTGACCAGCAGGTTGGCGCAGCCCACCAGCAGGGTTGCCGCAGCAATGACCCCCTGCAGATCTACCGACTTGCGCACAGCCATCCTGCCGATGGGTGCCCGCTGCTCCTGGGCCTGTGGGATTGCAGGATTCCCGGCCACGATAGGCGCAGCACCGCCTCCGCACCCTCGACCGCGCCCTACTCCACGCCCCTACTCCACGCCCTACTCCGCCTCCGCACCCATCCTACGCTCAGAAATACCGGAATACTCGTGAATCCCTAGACGAACAAATGGCTAAGATATCGGCCTCAGCTGTGCCCAGGACCAGAAACGAATTTTCGCCGATATATATCCAGATAGGTGAATCCTCGCAAGTTGGTCCCGGTATCTAAATATGATTGTGCCAACTTAGAGCCTTTTCAGATTGTAGCAACTCTGTTTGGGGTTTCCATCTACCTAATCAAGGCTCATTCCAGTTTGCTTTGTCCTTATCTCCTTTTCTGTCATTAATTCTTCACCTATTCAAGAAGCTCATTTTTTGTTAGTTGGAACAACTAAAAAAATCATGTCCATGTTGTACTGGTGACTTGATATATTGTCTTTTTAATCACACTGCCGCCTATTTCTCTATTTAGAGTACAGTGAGGAAAATATCAACCTCCTGCAACCAACCATGCAGTAATTTACTATTTTTGACCTCTCTGGATATCATATATAGATGTACATTTCAGTGCCTTTCTTTTCTGGACTACACTACTTTTCTTTTCAGATTTCAAGTGTCTGAATCTTCCGTACAAAAGATAGTCAAGCTTATATGGTGTTTCATAGGAGCATTGGTACTGATCATTGAGAATATACCTCTCTGCTACATGTATGCGATTGTCATAGTACCTAGGTTCAAGAAATGTTTTTTAATGGTGCTAGAGTCCGGGAAGTAAAAACTGAACCTGTTATGGTGAAGGATCATCGCGGAGAAGGTGAATTTACGCCTCTGCTTTATCTGTAACTGTTTCTTCGTGTTAGTATTAAGCCGCCTGGGAAGTTTCAAGAAAAATGTGCTTTGAAGTACCATATTATGCAGTTAGCTCAAGGATGCAACGATACAGTTATCACCATCCTGAGATGCCCTCCTAACTACTATACTCATTCATGTGCGTTCTGCTCTATGGCACACCTGGAACGGGGACGATATTGCTTGATAGAGCCACCGCCCATTATGAAATGAATTGGATTGGATTGCACATTATCGTGTGCTTTATCAGGAGTTGTGTAAGTACTAATTATGCCAACCTTGGGCAACACTCTAATGGTTTCTCCACAAAGGATGCCTCCTGGAGCTCTACTTCTCTCCCACCCCCAACACCGGTATAGTATGAAAATCCTATTACTAAATAGCTTATTGTTTGATGCTTATGTTTGTTGGTGTAGTAATCATTTTTGAAGGTCCAGTCCCGGAGGATGTTACTCGAGGCTTCTGTATAGTCGAGTGATTTTGCTTTTGCATGCTAATAATACAATATAGATGGATATAATTAGCAGTTATTAGTGCATATTATTTTGTCTCAATACCATAAATTCAACGTAAAGGTTTGCATTATTATTGTCGAATCTAAATTACATTGAAGACTTGAACAGGGAATGATGCCTCTTTTAACTGATTGGTGTGCTTTTTAACTCTCTTTAAAAAGTAAATCATAGTGTAGTTGCATCTTATATTTTGTTTGGGCATGTAGGTGTGTGCTTCCTCGCTTTTCCCTTTCTTATAAGTTGTCCTCATTTTGTTGCTTCTATTTAGGTTTGGATTTTCTTCAACCCGCAAGGCCCATCCAGTTGTGAGCTACAATGAATTTGTTAGAGTTGGAGGAGACAAAATTGCACATCAGAGGTACGCTGAATGTAGCGAGGCAACCACGAATTGGGTATGTTCACACGAGGGATGGGAGAGAAGAGGAACATTAACATTTTTCATGCTTTGGATGAAAATTTCAATTCATAGTTTCTCTGTATGTGCCAACACACTCGGTACTGATGGGCTTAGGATGAAAGTAGCGCCAACAGAATCAGTAGGTTGGACGGGAAGGCGGTTGTTGCCCTTGTCCCTTGGTGCTAGCCTACCGTGGCGGCCTCACTAACTTGCTCACTGCGAATACGAGTTCGTGGGGTCGCGAGTTGCTGCAGATTTGTTTTTATCACTTTTTACAATATTTTTTTATGTATCCCTAACTTAACGAGTCATTTTTAGCTTTGATTTTCCATATACACCAGCCTATATTGATTGCAACATCGTGTTAGTCATCCATGATCTCCAAAAGGATTTTCTACCAACAACAGAATAATTAGTACCACCAGTAACCCTTCTATTTAGCCACCTTCAGGATAATTGTAAATGGCATTTGGTTATTCATGTATACCACCAGTAGGACTCGGGATTTATGGATTGTCAATAGCCTCATCTGATTGCTTGATGTACTTATATCGTGTTCTTTTCAGTCTCCATTTCATCTGAGCAGGGTGGTGAGGGACAGAACTGGTCATGTTGAAAGTCAGTTTAGTGCATCAAGGATGGGAGGTTTCGATATTTGCAAGAGGTGATGGAGGATGGTTAGTTATTATGGCTCATCATATAGCAGTGAAAGATGAGTACAAGCACAAGCTTATTCAAAATTTGCAGTTCTTGACTACATGGGACATATATTTTGTAATCTTTTTCATTTCTTCTAAAAGGATCAAATATGTATTTTGTTCTTCCCAATGTTCTGAAGGACGATGTTGGCATTGATATAGTATAACATACATTTACAATTATGAGTGCTCTCAATACTTGGTTCAAGACATCTTGAGGAAAGATTAGTTCGTGAACTTTGCATCTTTAGCTCTTCAATTAAAACCATCAATGATTAACGGGATCAACATTTATCAAGAAGAGTCTGGAATGCCGAGTGGAGGAGAAGCAATGCAGGGGGTTGGTGGGTTCAACTATGGGTTGCAGGGGTCATCAAATTAGGCACGCTATACGTCCGTGGGCGTGTCCGGACAATGACAGGTCACCCCTTGAATCGTCGCGTCCATAGCCTCGATCTTCATATATGATACCCCAAATCCATACTATGCATGCAACATGAAACAAACTATTTTGACCATCAGCGAAACAAACAAACATATAAATCTACATAATCGGGACATAGATATCCACATAATCCGACATAGATCAAAAGAGCACCATAGTTAGCCGATGAACATAGTTCTAAACAAATGTTACTAAAAATTGTAACAAAGTCGAAGAGAAGGACGCACTTCTTCGCCACTTCCTCGTTGCTACGGATGTAGCCGTCAATGTAGGCATCCGTGGTAGGAGAGAGGGACCTCGCAACCATCGATGATATTGGGGGAGTCAATCTAGCCAACCATCCTTCGAACGACGCGGTTTTCCTGCCTCACGAGCTTCGCCGCTTTCGCATCCGCTGCCGCCCTCTTCTTCGCCTCGCGCACCGACTGCTCGAGCTCGAGGCGGAGGGCCTTTGCGTTCTTTCGATGGATCCGGCGGGCGTCTATCTCTGTCGTCATCAGGGAGCTGTTTGTAGATATCTGTGAGGAGCTACTCTTCATCGGTCATCACTGACAATCGACAACGACATCGAGAGGACTATGCGACCGCCTCCTATGCCGGCGGCCTCTCCCTTGAACGTTGCCTCTCACGGCGGGCTGCTGGTGCCTCTTTTTCGGACATCCGCGTGCGTGTCGCCGGTGGGGCGAGAACGAGCACCCACTGATAACCTTTAGGAGCTATGGAGATGAGGGTTAGGAGGGCGGCGGTCCAGTGGCGCGGCGCTGGATGAGCACGTGAAGCTCTGCGCGGTGCCGAACGGGCCCGTGCTGGCATCCACGCTAAAATGGCGGGTAATAGGTGGTGGAGTTGAGCCCGAGCTGCCGCCCATGTCGCCCTCTGTCTCGCGAATGAAGGCGTTCACAGTCGTCCTCTTTGGCAGATCTGTCGCCTCCAATACCGTCGATGCTCGTGAAGGAAATATGCCCTAGAGGCAATAATAAAGTTATTATTTATTTCCTTATATCATGATAAAAGTTTATTATTCATGCTAGAATTGTATTAACCGAAAACATAATACATGTGTGAATACATAGACAAACAGAGTGTCACTAGTATGCCTCTACTAGACTAGCTTGTTAATCAAAGATGGTTATGTTTCCTAACCATGGACAAAGAGTTGTCATTTGATTAACAGGATCACATCATTAGTTGAATGATCTGATTGACATGACCCATTCCATTAGCTTAGCACCCGATCGTTTAGTATGTTGCTATTGCTTTCTTCATGACTTATACATGTTCCTATGACTATGAGATTATGCAACTCCCGTTTGCCAGAGGAACACTTTGTGTGCTACCAAACGTCACAACGTAACTGGGTGATTATAAAGGAGCTCTACAGGTGTCTCCAAAGGTACATGTTGGGTTGGCATATTTCGAGATTAGGATTTGTCACTCCGATTGTCGGAGAGGTATCTCTGGGCCCTCTCGGTAATGCACATCACTTAAGCCTTGCAAGCATTGCAACTAATGAGTTAGTTGCGGGATGATGTATTACAGAACGAGTAAAGAGACTTGCCGGTAACGAGATTGAACTAGGTATGGGATACCGACGATCGAATCTCAGGCAAGTAACATACCGATGACAAAGGGAACAACGTATGTTGTTATGCGGTCTGACCGATAAAAGATCTTCGTAGAATATGTACGAGCCAATATGAGCATCCAGGTTCCGCTATTGGTTATTGACCGGAGACGTGTCTCGGTCATGTCTACATTGTTCTCGAACCCGTAGGGTCTGCACGCTTAAGGTTACGATGACATTTATATTATGAGTTTATACATTTTGATATACCGAAGGTTGTTCGGAGTCCCGGATGTGATCACGGATATGACGAGGAGTCTTGAAATGGTCGAGACATAAAAATTGATATATTGGAAGCCTATGTTTGGATATCGGAAGTGTTCCGGGTGAAATCGGGATTTTACCGGAGTACCGGGAGGTTACCGGAACCCCCTAGGAGCTATATGGGCCTAAGTGGGCCTTAGTGGAAAAGAGAAGGGGCAGCCCTAGATGGGCCACGCGCCCCTCCCCTCCCTTGGTCCGAATAGGACAAGGAGAGGGGGCCGGGCCCCCTCTCTCTTTCCCCCCCTCCGCGAATCCTATTCCAACTAGGATTGGGGGGGGGGGGGAATCCTACTCCCAGAGGGAGTAGGACTCCTCCTGGCGCGCCTCTCCTAGGCCGGCCGCCCCCCCCCTTGAGCCTTTATATACGGAGGCAGGGGCACCCCAGAGAAACACAAGTTGATCCACGTGATCATATTCTTAGCCGTGTGCGGTGCCCCCTTCCACCATAGTCCTCGATAATATTGTAGCGGTGCTTAGGCGAAGCCCTGCCGCAGTAGTACATCAAGATCGTCACCACGCCGTCGTGCTGACGGAACTCTTCCCCGACACTTTGCTGGATCGGAGTCCGGGGATCGTCATCAAGCTGAACGTGTGCTAGAATTCGGAGGTGTCGTAGTTTCGGTGCTTGATCGGTCGGGCCGTGAAGACGTACGACTACATCAACCAAACGCTTCCATTGTCGATCTACAAGGGTACATAGATCATACTCTCCCCTCTCGTTGCTATGCATCACCATGATCTTGCGTGAGCGTAGGAAATTTTTTGAAATTACTACGAAACCCATCAGTGGCATCCGAGCCTAGGTTTTATATGTTGATGTTATATGCACGAGTAGAACACAAGTGAGTTGTGGGCGATATAAGTCATATTGCTTACCAGCATGTCATACTTTGGTTCGGCGGTATTGTTGGACGAAGCGGTCCGGACCGACATTACGTGTACGCTTACGCGAGACCGGTTCTCCCGACATGCTTCGCACATAGGTGGCTTGCGGGTGACAGTTTCTCCAACTTTAGTTGAACTGAGTGTGGCTACGCCCGGTCCTTGCGAAGGTTAAAACAGCACCAACTTGACAAACTATCGTTGTGGTTTTTGATGCGTAGGTAAGATTGGTTCTTGCTTAAGCCCGTAGCAGCCACGTAAAACATGCAACAACAAAGTAGAGGACGTCTAACTTGTTTTTGCAGGGCATGTTGTGATGTGATATGGTCAAGACATGATGCTAAATTTTCTTGTATGAGATGATCATGTTTTGTAATCGAGTTATCGGCAACCGGCAGGAGCCATATGGTTGTTGCTTTATTGTATGCAATGAAATCGCGCTGTAATGCTTTACTTTATCACTAAGCGGTAGCGATAGTCGTGGAAGCATAAGATTGGCGAGACGACAACGATGCTACGATGGAGATCAAGGTGTCGCGCCGGTGTCGATGGTGATCATGACGGTGCTTCGGAGATGGAGATCACAAACACAAGATGAAGATGGCCATATCATATCACTTATATTGATTGCATGCGATGTTTATCTTTTATGCATCTTATCTTGCTTTGATTAACGGTAGCATTATAAGATGATCTCTCACTAAATTATCAAGAAGTGTTCTCCCTGAGTATGCACCGTTGCGAAAGTTCTTCGTGTTGAGACACCACGTGATGATCGGGTGTGATAGGCTCTACGTTCAAATACAACGGGTGCAAAACAGTTGCACACGCGGAATACTCAGGTTATACTTGATGAGCCAAGCATATACAGATATGGCCTCGGAACACGGAGACCGAAAGGTCGAGCGTGAATCATATAGTAGATATGATCAACATAGTGATGTTCACCAATGAAACTACTCCATCTCACGTGATGATCGGACATGGTTTAGTTGATTTGGATCACGTAATCACTTAGAGGATTAGAGGGATATCTATCTAAGTGGGAGTTCTTTAAGTAATATGATTAATTGAACCTAAATTTATCATGAACTGTATCTTGCATGTTTATGTATGATTGTAGATAAATGGCCCGTGCTGTTGTTCCGTTGAATTTTAATGCGTTCCTTGAGAAAGCAAAGTTGAAAGATGATGGTAGCAATTACACAGACTGGGTCCGTAACTTGAGGATTATCCTCATTGCTGCACAGAAGAATTACGTCCTAGAAGCACCGCTGGGTGCCAGGCCTGCTGCTGGAGCAACACCAGATGTTGTGAACGTCTGGCAGAGCAAAGCTGATGACTACTCGATAGTTCAGTGTGCCATGCTTTACGGCTTAGAACCGGAACTTCAACGACGTTTTGAACGTCATGGAGCATATGAGATGTTCCAGGAGTTGAAGTTAATATTTCAAGCAAATGCCCGGATTGAGAGATATGAAGTCTCCAATAAGTTCTATAGCTGCAAGATGGAGGAGAATAGTTCTGTCAGTGAGCATATACTCAAAATGTCTGGGTATAATAATCACTTGATTCAAATGGGAGTTAATCTTCCAGATGATTGCGTCATTGACAGAATTCTCCAATCACTGCCACCAAGCTACAAGAGCTTCATGATGAACTATAATATGCAAGGGATGAATAAGACTATTCCCGAGCTCTTCGCAATGCTGAAAGCTGCGGAGGTAGAAATCAAAAAGGAGCATCAAGTGTTGATGGTCAACAAGACCACTAGTTTCAAGAAAAAGGGCAAAGGGAAGAAGAAGGGGAACTTCAAGAAGAACAGCAAGCAAGTTGCTGCTCAAGAGAAGAAACCCAAGTCTGGACCTAAGCCTGAAACTGAGTGCTTCTACTGCAAGCAGACTGGTCACTGGAAGCAGAACTGCCCCAAGTATTTGGCGGATAAGAAGGATGACAAGGTGAACAAAGGTATATGTGATATACATGTTATTGATGTGTACCTTACTAATGCTCGCAGTAGTACCTGGGTATTTGATACTGGTTCTGTTGCTAATATTTGCAACTCGAAACAGGGACTACGGATTAAGCAAAGATTGGCTAAGGACGAGGTGACGATGCGCGTGGGAAACGGTTCCAAAGTCGATGTGATCGCAGTCGACACGCTACCTCTACATCTACCTTCGGGATTAATATTAGACCTAAATAATTGTTATTTGGTGCCAGCGTTAAGCATGAACATTATATCTGGATCTTGTTTGATGCGAGACGGTTATTCATTTAAATCAGAGAATAATGGTTGTTCTATTTATATGAGTAATATCTTTTATGGTCATGCACCCTTGAAGAGTGGTCTATTCTTATTGAATCTCGATAGTAGTAACACACATATTCATAATGTTGAAACCAAAAGATGCAGAGTTGATAATGATAGTGCAACTTTTTTGTGGCACTGCCGTTTAGGTCATATCGGTGTAAAGCGCATGAAGAAACTCCATACTGATGGACTTTTGGAACCACTTGATTATGAATCACTTGGTACTTGCGAACCGTGCCTCATGGGCAAGATGACTAAAACACCGTTCTCCGGTACTATGGAGAGAGCAACAGATTTGTTGGAAATCATACATACAGATGTATGTGGTTCGATGAATATTGAGGCTCGTGGCGGATATCGTTATTTTCTCACCTTCACATATGACTTAAGCAGATATGGGTATGTCTACTTAATGAAACATAAGTCTGAGACATTTGAAAAGTTCAAAGAATTTCAGAGTGAAGTTGAAAATCATCGTAACAAGAAAATAAAGTTTCTACGATCTGATCGTGGAGGAGAATATTTGAGTTACGAGTTTGGTGTACATTTGAAACAATGCGGAATAGTTTCGCAACTCACGCCACCCGGAACACCACAGCGTAATGGTGTGTCCGAACATCGCAATCGTACTTTACTAGATATGGTGCGATCTATGATGTCTCTTACTGATTTACCGCTATCGTTTTGGGGTTATGCTTTGGAGACGGCCGCATTCACGTTAAATAGGGCACCATCAAAATCCATTGAGACGACGCCTTATGAACTATGGTTTGGCAAGAAACCAAAGTTGTCGTTTCTGAAAGTTTGGGGCTGCGATGCTTATGTGAAAAAGCTTCAACCTGATAAGCTCGAACCCAAATCGGAGAAATGTGTCTTCATAGGATATCCAAAGGAGACTATTGGATACACCTTCTATCACAGATCCGAAGGCAAGACTTTTGTTGCTAAGTTCAGAAACTTTCTAGAGAAGGAGTTTCTCTCGAAAGAAGTGAGTGGGAGGAAAGTAGAACTTGACGAGGTAACTGTACCTGCTCCCTTATTGGAAAGTAGTGCATCACAGAAAACTGTTTCTGTGACACCTACACCAATTAGTGAAGAAGCTAATGATAATGATCATGAAACTTCAGAACAAGATACTACTGAACCTCGTAGATCAACCAGAGTAAGATCCGCACCAGAGTGGTACGATAATCCTGTTCTGGAAGTCATGCTACTAGATCATGATGAACCTACGAACTATGAAGAAGCGATGGTGAGCCCAGATTCCGCAAAATGGCTTGAAGCCATGAAATCTGAGATGGGATCCATGTATGAGAACAAAGTGTGGACTTTGGTTGACTTGCCCAATGATCGGCAAGCAATTGAGAATAAATGGATCTTCAAGAAGAAGAATGACGCCGACAGTAATATTACTGTCTACAAAGCTCGACTTGTCGCAAAAGGGTTTCGGCAAGTTCAAGGGATTGACTACGATGAGACCTTCTCACCCGTAGCGATACTTAAGTCTGTCCGAATCATGTTAGCAATTGCCGCATTTTATGATTATGAAATTTGGCAGATGGATGTCAAAACTGCATTCCTGAATGGATTTCTGGAAGAAGAGTTGTATATGATGCAACCGGAAGGTTTTGTCGATCCAAAGGGAGCTAACAAAGTGTGCAAGCTCCAGCGATCCATTTATGGACTGGTGCAAGCCTCTCGGAGTTGGAATAAACGCTTTGATAGTGTGATTAAAGCATTTGGTTTTATACAGACTTTTGGAGAAGCCTGTATTTACAAGAAAGTGAGTGGGAGCTCTGTAGCATTTCTGATATTATATGTGGATGACATATTACTAATTGGAAATGATATAGAATTTCTGGATAGCATAAAGGGATACTTGAATAAGAGTTTTTCGATGAAAGACCTCGGTGAAGCTGCTTACATATTAGGCATAAAGATCTATAGAGATAGATCAAGACGTTTAATTGGACTTTCACAAAGCACATACCTTGACAAGATTTTGAAGAAGTTCAAAATGGATCAAGCAAAGAAAGGGTTCTTGCCTGTGTTACAAGGTGTGAAGTTGAGTCGGACTCAATGCCCGACCACTGCAGAAGATAGAGAGAAGATGAAAGAAGTTCCCTATGCTTCAGCCATAGGCTCTATAATATATGCAATGTTGTGTACCAGACCTGATGTGTGCCTTGCTATAAGTCTAGCAGGGAGGTACCAAAGTAATCCAGGAGTGGATCACTGGACAGCGGTCAAGAACATCCTGAAGTACCTGAAAAGGACTAAGGATATGTTTCTTGTATATGGAGGTGACAAAGAGCTCATCGTAAACGGTTATGTTGATGCAAGCTTTGACACTGATCCGGACGATTCTAAATCGCAAACCGGATACGTGTTTACATTAAACGGTGGAACTGTCAGTTGGTGCAGTTCTAAACAAAGCGTCGTGGCGGGATCTACATGTGAAGCGGAATACATAGCTGCTTCAAAAGTAGCAAATGAAGGAGTCTGGATGAAGGAGTTCATATCCGATCTAGGTGTCATACCTAGTGCATCGGGTCTAATGAAAATCTTTTGTGACAATACTGGTGCAATTGCCTTGGCGAAGGAATCCAGATTTCACAAGAGAACCAAACACATCAAGAGACGCTTCAATTCCATCCGGGATCTAGTCCAGGTGGGAGACATAGAGATTTGCAAGATACATACGGATCTGAATGTTGCAGACCCGTTGACTAAGCCTCTTCCACGAGCAAAACATGATCAGCACCAAGGCTCCATGGGTGTTAGAATCATTACTGTGTAATCTAGATTATTGACTCTAGTGCAAGTGGGAGACTGAAGGAAATATGCCCTAGAGGCAATAATAAAGTTATTATTTATTTCCTTATATCATGATAAAAGTTTATTATTCATGCTAGAATTGTATTAACCGGAAACATAATACATGTGTGAATACATAGACAAACAGAGTGTCACTAGTATGCCTCTACTAGACTAGCTTGTTAATCAAAGATGGTTATGTTTCCTAACCATGGACAAAGAGTTGTCATTTGATTAACAGGATCACATCATTAGTTGAATGATCTGATTGACATGACCCATTCCATTAGCTTAGCACCCGATCGTTTAGTATGTTGCTATTGCTTTCTTCATGACTTATACATGTTCCTATGACTATGAGATTATGCAACTCCCGTTTGCCAGAGGAACACTTTGTGTGCTACCAAACGTCACAACGTAACTGGGTGATTATAAAGGAGCTCTACAGGTGTCTCCAAAGGTACATGTTGGGTTGGTGTATTTTGAGATTAGGATTTGTCACTCCGATTGTCGGAGAGGTATCTCTGGGCCCTCTCGGTAATGCACATCACTTAAGCCTTGCAAGCATTGCAACTAATGAGTTAGTTGCGGGATGATGTATTACAGAACGAGTAAAGAGACTTGCCGGTAACGAGATTGAACTAGGTATGGGATACCGACGATTGAATCTCGGGCAAGTAACATACCGATGACAAAGGGAACAACGTATGTTGTTATGCGGTCTGACCGATAAAAGATCTTCGTAGAATATGTAGGAGCCAATATGAGCATCCAGGTTCCGCTATTGGTTATTGGCCGGAGACGTGTCTCGGTCATGTCTACATTGTTCTCGAACCCGTAGGGTCCGCACGCTTAAGGTTACGATGACAGTTATATTATGAGTTTATACATTTTGATATACCGAAGGTTGTTCGGAGTCCCGGATGTGATCACGGACATGATGAGGTGTCTCGAAATGGTTGAGACATAAAGATTGATATATTGGAAGCCTATGTTTGGATATCGGAAGTGTTCCGGGTGAAATCGGGATTTTACCGGAGTACCGGGAGGTTACCGGAACCCCCCGGGAGCTATATGGGCCTAAGTGGGCCTTAGTGGAAAAGAGAAGGGGCAGCCCTAGATGGGCCGCGCGCCCCTCCCCTCCCTTGGTCCGAATAGGACAAGGAGGGGGGGCCGGCCCCCCTTTCTCTTTTCCCCCCTCCGCGAATCCTATTCCAACTAGGATTGGGGGGGGGGGG
>NC_041388.1:361939104-361963232 GCF_002162155.2 Triticum dicoccoides
GGGGGGGGGGGGAATCCTACTCCCAGAGGGAGTAGGACTCCTCCTGGCGCGCCTCTCCTAGGCCGGCCGCACCCCCCCCCTTGAGCCTTTATATACGGAGGCAGGGGCACCCCAGAGAAACACAAGTTGATCCACGTGATCATATTCTTAGCCGTGTGCGGTGCCCCCTTCCACCATAGTCCTCGATAATATTGTAGCGGTGCTTAGGCGAAGCCCTGCTGCAGTAGTACATCAAGATCGTCACCACGCCGTCGTGCTGACGGAACTCTTCCCCGACACTTTACTGGATCGGAGTCCGGGGATCGTCATCGAGCTGAACGTGTGCTAGAACTCGGAGGTGCCGTAGTTTCGGTGCTTGATCGGTCGGGCCGTGAACACGTACGACTACATCAGCCAAACGCTTCCATTGTCGATCTACAAGGGTACGTAGATCATACTCTCCCCTCTCGTTGCTATGCATCACCATGATCTTGCGTGAGCGTAGGAATTTTTTGAAATTACTACGAAACCCACCAGCTCGACATTAGGAAGGACAACGGGATGGACATGGGCTGGAGGGGAATCAATGGAGTGTGGATCGAAAGTGAAGTGAAACTAGGATTTGTTTCGGGAGGGGATTTTAGTGGGACGGAGTGGAGTCGGTGTGGGCCAATGTGGATTGGGCTGATGTGGTGTACACATCTGGGTGCGCCCAGGCCTCCCTATATTTTTCCCAGATTTGGGTTGGATATGATGGATGCGCAACTGCCAGGCATATAGGGTTGTTATGAGGCATTGGTCAGCGTCGGTTTTTTGACCCGTTAGTGACCGAGCCATGCAACCAGTCTTATAAGGGCGGTTTGGGGTGCTCGGGATGTAGATACTCTCAGGTGGGGTGTAGTGGAAGTGGTTGGATCAACGGATGAAGAAAGAAGGAAAACATTTGGAGAAAGAACATCGGCAAGCGAGTTTGACTAAAACATAAATTTCTTTTTAGTTCGCTTAGGCACTCCTTTCGAATTTCCATGCATTAGGACCATACTAATACATTTTATTTGTATTATCAGTATATTCGAGATAACATTAATTTACAAAATTGGAGAGATTTGTCTGGCTCCTTTTTTGTGCTCACCTGGAATGGTAAAGAATTAGTAAACCCAATTTGTACGACGAGTATTCTCTGTTATATTCCCTCCGTCCCAAAATTCTTGTCTTAGATTTGTCTAAATACGAATGTATCAAGTCACATTTTGGTATTAGATACATCCGTATCTAGACTAATCTAAGACAAGAATTTTGGGACGGAGGGAGTACATTTTAAGACCTTCGACGTGAATTATTGGTGCCAACTGCATATGTTGCTTGTGCATGACATGTATGAGTTGAGAAAGACGTTTTTATTATACTTGCTCAAATATTGTGCCAATGAATAAAGTCAACATTTATGATATTATGCAATAATTTCTTAGAGCATCAAACAGATCTTAATTTGTAACCAATTTTTAATTGAATCATCATTCTATATTGTATTCATTGTCAAATTGTCTTTTTGTTATCAATTTAGGTTGCAAGGGAAGTGGTTTAAACTTTTACACGATTGTGATCGTACTATCTTTTCTCTACATGTGAAATTGTACATAATAATTGTTTACGTAACTCCCTAAAATATTTGAAAAGCCCGTGACAACGCACGGGCATTCTACTAGTAGATGACAAGGATGCTGTCCGCAGTCTTCCTAACGAAAGCACTCTCTCGTGAAATAAGAATAGGCTGCCGGAAAAGAAATCGACACTTCGCCCCTCAAAAGATCGGAATTAATAATAAATAAAACGTAATAAAAACGGCAATCCCATCCCCCGAATCGCCAATCGATCGCCGATCGGGAACCCCTCGCCGCCTCGCATCGACTAAACCCCTCCCCGCTCCCTCCCTCTCCTCTCCTCTCCTCCCTCTCCCCGCCCCCGCCCCCCACCGCATCCCCCACCCTCCCTCACTTTTAGGCTTGCCAAAAGCGATCGAACGGCACCGCACCACCCTAATATATCGCGCGCGTACTCGGGAGGGAGGAACAGGAGACGTGGTCACACATCATAATGGCGATAGACGCACCACCCTTCGCCCCCGCGGCGGCTGCGATCGGCCAAGGCGCGACGGCCATGGCCGCGTACGCAGCAAAAGGAAGGCGTGGAGTGCGATCACGCGACGGCCGCAAGCGCCGGGGGGTCGTCGAGGAGAGCGGCGGCTGGGCGTCGCTCCCCAGCGACATGGTTCGCCTCGTCGCCGCGTGGGTGCTGGTCACCGGGGACGTGGTGGACTACCTGGTCCTCCGCGCCGTCTGCTCCGGTTGGCGAGCATGCACGCCCGACGGCCGCATTGGAAGCCTAGGGAGAAAGAAGCAGCTGTGCCTCCGCCCGCGCGGCTGGGTCGCGCTTTGCGACGGCGACGCGGTGCGCCCGGACGGCGCCCGCGCGGTCACCTTCTTCAAGCCCAGCACCGGCCGCCGCCTCCGTGTCCGCCTCCCGAACCTCCGGGGCTACAGGATCGTCGCCATTAGCGACGGCCTCCTCGTCCTGCTCCACAAGCGCACCACCGCCGTCCGCGTGCTCCACCCCTTCACCCGCGCAGTGCTCGACCTCCCGCCCATCGCCCCGACCTTCCGCGTGATGGCAGGGAGCCGGGACTCTCTCCTCCGCATGAACGCCGCCGTCTGCATGAACGCACCGACCCGCGACTACTCCATCGACGTCGTGGCCTGGTTCCCGGGGACAAACGCCGTGCTCTGGGCCAAGCCCGGCTACGCCAACTGGGACGCCATCTACCTCGACGTCGAGCTCCAGAGCGTCCTCCTTTTCCGCGGCCGTCTCTACGCCACCACGTGGACATCGGCCAACATCCTGCAGGTGTACCCTCCGAGCAAGGACTTTCCTGTGGACACCCCCATCCCCGACGAGCTCGGGAGCCCATCGTCGTGCCGCTACTTCCTCGTCGAGTCCAACGGCCGCATGCTGCTCGCTGTTCGGCATTATGTCTACGCGTACAATGCGCCGTCGCTCACCGCCTTCAAGATCTTCACGGTGGACCTGGACCGCCGGCAGCTGACCCCCGTGAGCAGCATCGGCGATAGTGCGCTGATCCTCGGCCAGGACAGGTGCCTGTCCGTCTCGGCCAGCCACTTCCCGTCCATCACCGGAAACTCTGTCTACTGTTCCTATTACCTATGCTCCTCGGCATTCGGTGTCCAGCTACACTCCCTGAGCAGTGGCTCCACCGAGAGGCCATCGGCGTGGAACCTCTTACGCGACGACATGGAGATGATTGCCTCAGCGCGGCCTTTCACCATTGCCGACCATCTTGTCACATACTGCAATCATCTTGAATGGTAAGTATCTACCTTGTATCCCTAGTTCCCTACTAGGAAGTAGGATCATGGATTCACGGTCGTGTCTTCTTTTCAGACGCGCGCCCTAATTTATTTTTTTGGGTCCCTCTTATGTATTTTAGGGCAAGAGGACTCATGTTTCATGAGTATCACAACATACTTGATAGCTTCGTGGAACTAAAGAAGAAAATCAGGAAGCAAGATGCAGAGCTGCGTATTCCATTTGGTGAGGCCAGGAAGAGGACGGGCAAACCATCTACTCTCTATTTCAAATAGGAACACTTCAAATACGTACTATAATTGAGTCCAAATTAAAGCCTAGGAAATTATCAAAAAATATATTTAAAGCTTAGGAAGCCATATACATGCATCTTCTCTCCATTTCAAGATAGTATACTTCGTATTAGCACTGTCCTATGGCAAAGTTTGTCCAAGTTTACAGGGAAAAAATAACATCTATAGTACCCATATATCATTACATTCATCATGAAATATACTACTCCCTCCGTCTCATAATATAAGAGCGTTTTTACACTACATATGGGACGGGGGGAGTATCATACTGGCATTTATTTTGGTATTGTGGATGTTGATATAGTTTCTAACAACATGGACGGGGTAATTATTTCTAAGTTTGACAAAAGACAAAACTAACGTGCATTATATTTTGAATGGAGAAAGTGTTATGTATACTCCAGCTCAACCAAGGGTATTTTTGTCCTTAATTGATTGTGAACACCTAAAAGATATTAGATGAAGAATATTTTGGTCCAATTCCATGGAAGGCTCGTCGTCTAAACTCTTATAGTCAGATCTCATCCAGCGGCAAGAGATCTCCTCCAGCCCGTCATCTTTCTCTTTTCCTCAAGAGAAAATGTATATCACAATCAAAATGTATCGGTCTGACACAAGAAAAGCCAAAGAATATTTATAAGTTTTAGCAATTGAGTTGTCAATTCTAAATACTTACTTGACATAATTTATTACTAGCAAAGGTGATGAAGTGATTGTAGCTTGATTGCGGTAAGGTGACGGAGCAATACTCGGCAGTTGCAAGTGCAAAGTATCTTAAAAAGAGCAACAACTATCAAAAGCGCAGGCATGAGGACGGATATAGTCAATTATGTAATAGCTGGTAGCATAGGGAGATAGTAGTCTAGCTCAAAGTCATCAACTTAGATATGCATATATTTTGTATGAAGGTATACGTGCTTGCAATAAGAATTTGCGCAACATCTTTTGTCATAGCATCTCGTTTCAATGGGATCCTAATAGAAATTAAGGGTATTTAAGGTATTCATTTCACAGAGTACCAGAGAAAGTAATAACAATCAATAAATGTAATCCTAGTTACAACCATTCCCTTTGATGTCTCGATTATTGACACTTGTGCGCCTCCCGTGCAGAACTATAACAAGTGCATACAACCTGCAAGTATGATCCAAACACATATAATATTCATGAAAACAACACATGGTTTAAATCTGAAATCATAGCATTTGGGACCTAGTGTCAAGCCTTAAGCATAGAAAATCACCGAAACATCAATCCCAAAACATATAGGATGCTAGGCATCAAACCTAACAATTCCGCAACCTTTACATGAGGGATCTCATCCAATTCCCACACACATATTCCTACATTGATGGAGAAGGAGTTGATGATGAAGACGATGAAGAACCCCCCGGCCCCCTCTCTGAAGGTCAGATCAACCTCCCGAAAGAGGTAAGATAAGGCAGTACCTTCGCCTCGAGAGATAAATCGCAAAATTCCGCGTCGCGGTTTTAAGGAGGGGTTATATGGGCGAAGAGGCGACACCTGTGGGCCCCATGCTCTCCCACCTCATGTCGGTTGGGTCGTGGCCCAACGCTGCGTAGGCCCCACATGTGACCTCGTGGCATGCCTCTGTGGCTCTTTCTCCTGAAACTTCTAGATTTTTTCTTCATGGTTTTCTTGGAGACCTTTCTACAAAAAAACACCATGCCAAAATAGTGACGAAAACATTGTCGGTCCAAACAGTTTTTATTCAAATTATAAAAATTAAAGGACAAAAATACAGAAAGAGATTTAAAAAAGTAAATATGTCTAGATGTATCATTTGCCCATGTGTCCATTTTCAGCGCTGGCACATTTCCCCTGAAAACCCATCTGGACGCAACCAAGCCGATTGACATGGGAGGTCAGTCACCATGATCTGGTCAAGCTTCAAAACTTCTTGCCCTTCCGAGGACAACTCTTCACAACCTTGAGGTTAACCAAGGAGATCGTGATGCCGTACCCTCCACGCTAGACCCGGGCATGGACAGCCCGACATCCGGGTTGGCCTCGGGCTCGGCTTTTCCACCCAAAGCCTGGCCCGAAAGCCCGAAAATAAGGCCGAACGGGGCATAAATCATTATTTTATTAGAAATATAGACATGGTATATATTTTAAATATCCCCAAAAACATCATTTTAATAAGACTCCACCCAAAGCCTGGCCCGAAAGCCCGAAAATAAGCCCGAACAGGGCATAAATTATTATTTTGTTAGAAATATAGACATAATATATATTTTAAATATCCCCCAAAACATCATTTTAATAAGACTCCATGACTCTGTTCATGCGTTTCGGGTCGGGCTGGGCTCGGACTTGGGATTTTGAGGTTGGGCTTTTCAAAGCCCAGCCCTGCAAATGCCAGGTTTACTCCACAGAAAGTCTCCCCGGCCTACACTTCATATTCACTAGCCAACCAGAACATATGGAGTACCTTGTGGAGTTTGTTGGTGTGCAGCATGGTGTCCCAGGGCTTGAAGCAAGGCGTGGCCGAATTGTGCCTTGAAGATCTTCGAGGTGGACATCCGCCGCTGAAAGTTGTTCCTATCAATAGTTGGGGGTGACCAGGCCATATTTCTCAACATTGACAGGTGCATGTGTGTCCTGACCACCAGTTTGTCCTCTATCCACGGCAACTTGGTTTATTTAAGCAACAGCTGCACGCACCAGGATACACGTTGCGAAGCCCGCTCCACCTAGCCCCTCCCGCTTCGCCTAGCCCCTCCTGCCGGCGGCCACTCCGGCCCCGGCGTCCACCTCCCAGTGCCCCTCGCCGTGCTAGGCATGGGGACCCCCTCCCCCACTCCTGGGCACGGCCGGTCTCGCGAGCTCCGCTGGCTGGACGGCAGTCCCCCGTCCTACGCCCAGGTGCTCCGGTCCCCGTCGCCAGACCCCGCCGCCGTCGCCGCGGCTCCTCGCCCCGGGCCGCGCTCGGAGATCCACCGCGTTCTTCCGGACGGGGAGCCTCTACCGGTGCCGCCCGAGCCTGCGTGGACCACCGTCCGTGGCCGCCAAGATCGGCGCCCGCGCCCTTCCCGGCGCCGCCCTCGCCGTGACCCGGCACCGTCACGGCCTGCCACGCCCCCGGAGCGCGCGGATGAATGCCCGCGTTGCCTCTGCCGCCCGTGGCACCCGTGCTCCGAATGCCGCCGCGACATCTGCTGCCGGCGTTGCCGTTTTTACGGCCACATCGCGCGCCACTGCACCGCCCCGCGCTCCCCCCGCTCCTCCAACTCTTCTCCGCCGAAGCGCCCCCGCCACCGCTCCCCGCGGTCCTCCAGCGCGAGTGTTGCCGGACCCAGTGGCCCCGCGTCCTCCGGGGTCGGGTCTGTGCCCTTCTCGCTCTCCCGGTCGTCTTCCCCCCAACCCGCGTCTTCCTCCCTGGCGCCTTCTCCTTCCCCTCCGGGCCCCGGGTCTTCTTCTTCGGCGCGATCCCCCCTCTCTGGCCACCCCTTCCTTCGTCCAGCTGGAGCCGTCTGCTACCTGCCGCGCTCCACGGAGTTGGAGGCGTCCGAGGCGGCGCTGCAATCCCTGTCCCTGGTGGCCTCCATTGCCGGCAACCGCAGGGGCGTGTCCGTCGACGAGATTTCCTCTGCCCTCCGGGAGCGCTTTGACCTCCGCTCTGACGAGTTCTTTTTCCACCGTCACCTCCACCCTGCCGATGTCCTCATCCGCTTCCGCTCCCACGACGTCCGGGCGCGCGTTGCCGCCTCGAGCCTGCGCTCCCCGAGGTTCCGCCTCCGCTTCACTCCCTGGAGTCCTATGCCGGCGGTGAGCCCGTGACAGTCCACATGCGGGTGCTCATTAAGATGCGCGGCATCCCCGACCACGCCTGGAGTCGTGCCTCGGCGAGTACCCTGCTGGCGCCGTTCTGCCTCATCGAGGACCTAGCCCCCGAAACGTGCTCGGGTGAGGACATGTCCGTGTTCCGGCTGTCCGCCTGGACGGCGAACCCGGACGGCATTCCCCGCTCCTCCGAGCTCCTTCTGCCGCCCCGCGATGATGCCGTGCTGCCGGATGCTGACCCCGACCGCGTGGAGCATTTTGCCAGTTCTCTGGTCCGCTTCCCGGTGTCGATCCATGTCTCTGAGATGCAAGACTACCGTCTCCCGCTGCCCCTGTCGCTGCCGCCTGGTCCGGGCATCGGGGATGCTGGTTCTGATCACGGTTCCCCGCCTGTGCCGGGGCCATGGCCTCGCCGCCATGAGTTCCCTCCAGGTCGCCGTTCCCGGCAGAGCCCTGGCCGTTCTCTGTGTGGCACCCATGGCGCTGGTGCGCGCGGCCATCACCGCCAGCCTCCCTCTCCCCGAGGTTGGCAGGGCGTGCTTGGCCCGCATCCCGATGCTGCCCCCCTGCACCTCGGCTCCTTGCCTCCCTGCGCCTTGGCCCCACCCTACTTTTGGAAAGTAGTGGGCCAGCATCGCCGTCACCTCATGACGCTAACCTTGCCCTGGCCCGGGTGGAGTCGCGCGACCGCTTTGACCCTGTTCAAACCGCACCCCCTGGCACGCTGCTACCCGCCGGTGCCGACTCGCCACGTGGCGCTCCTGGCCAATTTGAGGAGACATGAGAACCTTCCTCGTCGCCCTACCCGCGCATGATTGAGGCGTCGCTTCCCGAAGCACCTGCCTCGGATCCCCTTCCTGATCTTGACCCCGCGGTCGTTCTCATGGTCCCCGCCTCGGCTCCACCCACTGTTGCGCGTCCCGCCAGCCCCCAATCTGCTGGCCGTGTGCCATTGGTGGATGCCGTGGAATATTCCCCGACCCCCAACGCGTCCCCAGCGGTTGGGATTCGCGCGTCCCCCGAGAAGGATCCCTCCCCTGATCCGGTCCCCACCCCTGATTTGGTCTCCTGCCCCCTGGGCCACCCTGTTGTCGTATCCGGAGCGGGCACTCTGCATGGCCAGGTCGCATCACCTGTTGCCGTGGCCCTGATTACGCCACATTGCCCCGTGCAATCTGCTCCCATGCAGCCGGTGGGCACTGTTGACGTCCCCCCTTCCCCTCCGCTTTTGGGCTTCCTTAGCTCCATTAGCAGTGCTGTTATCCCTATCCTTGGCACACCGGCGCCACGCCGGGGTAAGGCAGCTATGCCCCCGAACTTCACTCCTCGCCGGAGTACCTGGATCGCCAAGGGAGACCGGGGCCTCCACTCCGAGGCGAAAGCAAAGCGAGTCCTCCTACTCCGCCTGGGGCTGCTCAAGGATGATGAGCCCATTTCTGACGAGATCCTAGCCCGGTACAACAAGCTCTTCGACCGCCCTCTGGCCTCTGATGTGGTTCGGGCCTTCGCGGATTTCTATGGCTGGGATGTGCCGCAGTCGGTCTTTGAAGGCCTCGCGCCCCTGTCTGCACTGCCAGCCCCCATCGTGGCATGATTGGCGCGCTCCTGCCCGCGCCCCACCCCCGTGCCCCCCAACCCTTCTCATGGAGTACCCCCCTAAGGTTGTGTTTTGGAACATGCGCGGCTTGAACAACGGAGCCAAGCGCGCTGCTGTCCACTCTATAATCGCCTCCGTCTCACCGTGTATTGTTTGTCTCCAAGAATCTAAACTTTCCCGTGTCTCGCCGAGCCTTGTTCGTGAAACCCTCGGGGCTGCATTCGACAAATTCTTCTGGCTACCCGCGGACGGCACTCGTGGCGGCATTATTCTTGCATGGTGTAGCAACAGTGTCTCTCTTACCAACCCCATCATGGGTGATCATCACGTCTCCGCGACGGTGACTGCCGTCTCCGGTGGGGATCATTGGTGGCTCACCGGAGTGTATGGCCCGCAAAGCGACGAGGCCAAGATCTCCTTCCTTGCTGAGCTCCAGGACTTGCGTCACTCTATCTCTGGCCCATGGCTCCTAGGAGGCGATTTCAACATGATCTCCTCTGCCAGTGACAAGAACAACGATCGCATCAACCGTCGCTTAATGAACCGGTTTCGATGCTTTATCTCTGACCATGGTCTGCATGACATCTACCTCCACGGGCGCCGCTACACTTGGTCGAACGGGCAGGATAACCCCACCCTTGTCCGCAATGACCGCATCTTGTGCACTCCCTCTTGGGAGTTGGCCAACACTCACTGTCTGCTTCGGTGTCTCGCCTCTGCAGCATCGGATCACTGCCCGCTACTCCTAGATTGCACCCCTCGCTCTGGTGGGGGCAGACGCTTTCACTTCCAGCGCCATTGGCCTACCCTCGAGGGTTTCCACCAGACTGTGCAAAGTGCTTGGGCCTCTGTACCCCCGGATGGCGATCCCTTCCGGCGCATCTTCGCGCGACTCAAGGCCACAGCGTGTAGTCTACAGCGCTGAAACTCACGGATCACTGCCAGCATCGCCTCCCAGCTCGCGGTCGCTCGCGAGCTAATCTCTCGTCTCGATGCGGCCCAAGACTACTGGCATCTCTCTACGGCCGAGGTTTGGTTGCGCCGCCTGCTCAAGCGCAAGTACCTCGGTCTCGCTTCGCTGGAGCATTCGATAGCTCGTCAACGTGCCCGCCTGCGCTGGCTGTCCGTGGGCGAGGTAGCGTCTGCCTTCTCCAAAATTCGTGTCTCCCAAAGAGCCAGCAAGAATCGCATGCTCGGCCTTCTCGTGGATGGCACGTGCATCTCTGATGAAAGCGGCATGGCCCGCACAGCCTTCTCCCACTTCCCCAGGGTTCTGGGCCCGCCGGCGCCGCGCTCTGTCGCCCTTGACCTGACTGCAATTGGCCACCATTCCTTTGATCTCTCCGCCCTCGAGCAGCTGTTCACGCCAGAGGAAATCTGGGAGGCAATCAAGTGCCTTCCATCCGGCAAAGCCCCAGGCCCCAACGGCTTCATCGCAGAATTTCTCCGCGCTTGCTGGCCCATCATCAAGGATGACATCTGCGACGTATTTAGCAAGCTTTATTCTCTGAATGGCATGGCCTTCCAGCGCCTTAATGAAGCTTTGATCACGCTGCTGCCCAAGCGCTCGGACGCCGCTTCCCTCTCCGACTACCGTCCGATCAGCCTCATTCACATCATTGGCAAGCTCTTTGCCAAGGTTCTCTCCTTGCGGTTGGCTCCACGCCTCGCCGAGCTTGTCTCCTCTAACCAGAGCGCCTTCATTGCCGGAAGGAGCGTCCACGACAACTTCCTTCTCGTCCAACAAACGGACAGGCAACTCCACCAACTTAAACAGCCTCGGGTCCTCTTGAAACTGGACATTGCGTGCGCCTTCGATTCGGTCTCTTGGTCGTTCCTCATGGAGGTCTTACAGCACATGGGCTTTGGCCATCGTTGGCGCGAGTGGGTCTCCATCCTGATATCGACTGCTTCCACCCGCGTCTTGATCAACGGGATACCTGGGCCTCCCATTCCCCATGGGCAAGGACTCTGGCAAGGGGACCCCGTCTCCCCCATGCTTTTTGCACTGGTCATCGACACACTCTATACCATGCTCCAGTTCACGGTCCAATCCGGCATCCTCAAGCGCCTAACACTGCGGCATGCTGCTTCCAGTATCTCCCTGTTCGCCGATGATGTGGTCATCTTCTGCCACCCCGATGTCGCGGAGCTCTCGACCGTCAGCAAACTCTTGGACCTGTTTGGTGCTGTCTCTGGCCTGCGCACTAACTTTGCTAAGTGCCTCGCCGCACCAATTCAATGCCCCGTCGACGTCTCTACCTCCATTGGCTCTATGCTCTCCTGCCTCGTCGTGGCCTTCCCGATCCAGTACCTGGGTCTCCCGCTGTCCATAAAGAGGGTGCCTCCACCCCAGCTCATGCCGATCATCGAGAAACTCATGCACAAGCTGGCCACCTGGAAGGCCGCTCTTCTCAACCGCGGCGAGCATCTCGCTCTGGTTCGCCAAGTCCTGAGTGCCATGCCGGTCCACCTGCTCCTGGCCATGGCAATCTCCCCCACCATCCTCAAGAAGGCCAATCACATCCTCCGGGATTTCTTGTGGCATGGGCATACGGATGCGCGCTCGGGATCCTGCTTGGTCAGTTGGGCGCGGGTATGCCGCCCTCTGGACTTGGGTGGTTTAGGTATCCGCGACCTCCGTCGCGCTGGAATCTCTCTTCGCGTCCGTTGGCTCTGGTTGCAGGCTACTGATCCCTCCCGGCCCTGGGCTCACCTTAAGCTACCCCACGACCCCGAGGTGCTTCAGTTTTTCTGAGCCTCCACGATATGGTCCGTTGGTAATGGAACTTCCTGCCGTTTCTGGATCGACCCCTGGCTGGATGGCAAATCTATTCTTGACGCTGCTCCTCATGTCACGGCCCTCGTCCCTCGCCGTGCTTGCAACTCTCGCACGGTGGCTGATGCGCTTACAGATCACCGCTGGATTCGTGACATCCAGGGTGCTCTGGGCTTGGTGGCCACGGTAGAATGCGTTGGCCTCTAGATCCGCCTCCAGCAGGTCCAGGTGCTCCCCCGACCAGACTTGATCCGCTGGCGTTGGGAGGAAAATGGATGCTACTCGGCCTCATCCTGCTACACCACCCTCTTCCATGGCTCCACCTCCTCGCCCACCTGGCACCTCGCCTGGCAAACCAGCGCTCCCACCTCGGTGTAGTTTTTCATCTGGTTGGCGTCCCTCAACCGTTGCTGGTCCGCGGACCATCTTGCACGGCGCGGCTTGCCCCATGAGCCGGCCTGCGTGCTTTGCTCCCAGGAACCCGAGACCATGCGCCTCATCCTGGTGGGCTGTGTCTTCGCGCGGGCGACTTGGTATGCTATTCTATCCTGGTGCTCTCCTACCACGGCCATCCCTGACGGCTCGGTTGACTTCTTCGACTGGCTAGACACTACTCTCCTAGGCACTCCGACATCGAAGCGTTGTGCGCTCGCCACCGTGGCCTCTCTCGTCGCGTGGTCCCTCTGGCAGCACCGGAACGCCGTCATCTTCGACAAGATTGCGCCCTCTCTGCCATCGCTTATAGTCGCAATCAAGGATGAAGCTCGCTCTTGGGCCTTGGCTCGAGCTAGAGGAATGGACATGGGTCTTAATGTAACCTGATCGTGTCTCCGAGGGCTGAGCAACCCTCTGTCTCCTGCTCACCCTGTCACCACAGAGCCACCATTTATGTGTACGTCTCTGAGGTGATCCCCCCGTAACGCTTGTAACTTCAATATTCCTTCCCTATCAATGCAATGATGCGCCACCTAGGCGTATTCGAGAAAAAAAAACTTGGTTTATTTTACTCTGCCATGCATTCTCATTGCGGTATAGTGTCTCTCCTTCTCTCCGCTAATGAAAGTTGTTCCTATCAACAGGTTGGGGTGACCAGGCTGTATTTCTCAACATTGACGGGTGCATGACTGCATGTGGATCCCGACCATCAGTCTGCCATCGATTTGCGGCAACTTGGTTTATTTTACACTGTGGTGCATCTTCATTGTGATATAGTCTCGCTCTCACTCTCGCTCCCCCCTCACTCCCCTCTCTTTACTGCACCAAATACACGACATAAAGGAGAAGACACACTCGTCTGCGTGACGCTTCACCATTGTTGATCATCTTCTTAATATTGCCAGTAAGGGAACTCTTATTCCATGAGTAGGACTCACTGTACCATGAGGTTCTAAGGCCAAGAAAAATATTCCCAAGAACGAAACCTTCCCCCATAGCAGAGTTGTAAATACACCAATAGGGTTAGCAAAAAGAAAATGAGTCAATGTAACTGTATTAGATACTCTGCTAACCTCTCTCCATCCCCCCTTGTTAACCCACTAAATTTTGGTCAGTCAACCAGTATATGTGAAATGAACTCGTCAAATTGAAAGCTAATGCATATGTTCAATAGTAAATCTTGGACATGTGATCTAGTGTTTATTTTTTATCTTGAAAAAAATCTTGTAGAACCTATATGTATTGATACTGCTACCACTCCGTGCTAGCAAAATATCCATATCGTATCATACCCCCCTACCTCTCTTTCTGCCTCCACCACACATCCTACAACCTCACCGCTCTCTCCTCAAACTATATAGCAACAATTTGTGCTACAGTGTTGGCGACGAGACACCGTAAAATTCTCCATTCACTTTCATTGAGTCAACGTCCTCTTCTTTCGAGTGAAGAATTAACATTGTTATGGAAAATATTGGGACAATAATATGTTTGTGTGACCAACATGATACATCTTATCCCTATAGCTATTTTTTAAGAAAAAGTACATATTATGTAAGTTTCAAAAAGTATGGAAAACTCCATGTGGATAATGGATACACATATGAGAGTGGCGTTTTGTCTAAATACAGAGAGTGGCTTTTTGACTCATAGGTGTATATGTGAATTTTCGATACACGTGTGCATATAAATTTTGAAACTTAAACATGACCATTTAAAATGTGTGCAAAAAAAGAAGCATATTGTTTCCATAATAATTTACTATAGCTTTCACATTATGTTAACCATTGCACATGCCGCAAATGGTCATGTTTAGGTTTCAAAATTTGTGCACACATACTTCCCATTCTCTACATGCAATTTTTAATATTTATTTATAAATGGAATCAAGTACTAGATTCCGCATAAAGATGAAATATCACGCCAAAAGATTAATGGAATTGAAGTAAAACCACCTCAGTATGAAAACACATGTTGGTGGGCCATCTAAGAAGAGAAAAAGGAATCTTGTTGAGATGGAAGAAGGGGCAAAGATGAGCATACATGGCACTATATCCCATTGCAGAGTAAACTCAATAGATCACAACAAAACAAAGTGCCCAAATAAAGGTCAATAGGGGCAATCACTCAATGACGATGAAAGACCACAAACACAAGGGGGAAGCTACAAGTGAAGAGAACCATTCTTACACAGGTATAAAAACATTTTGTTTCTCAATTTAGTAGTTAGCTCATTTAATTCTTTGCAACTCTTGCTCATACTCTGTTTATAGGAATCTGGTACAACAAGTGTTGGACATAGGAAGCAACACAGTCAAACTACCGTGCTTGAAACATTCCTTCTTCAAGTATGTTATTCTTTCTTAGCATCTCATTTCCCTGAAATGTGTTGCATTGATGTTTGATGCTTCTTTGGTTGTAAGCAGGCTCAAGCATCACAACAATTGAAGGAAATATGCCCTATAGGCAATAATAAAGATGTTATTTATATTTCCTTATATCATGATAAATGTTTATTATTCGTGCTAGAATTGTATTAACCAGAGACTTGATACATGTGTGAATACATAGACAAAACAGAGTGTCCCTAGTATGCCTCTACTTGACTAGCTTGTTCATCAAAGATGGTTAAGTTTCCTGACCATAGACATGTGTTGTCATTTGATGAACGGGGTCACATCATTAGGAGAATGATGTGATGGACAAGACCCATCCGTTAGCTTAGCATAATGATTGTGAAGTTTTATTGCTATTGCTTTCTTCATGACTTATACATGTTCCAATGACTATGAGATTATGCAACTCCCAAATACCGGAGGAACACCTTGTGTGCTATCAAACGTCACAACGTAACTGGGTGATTATAAAGATGCTCTACAGGTGACTCCGATGGTGTTTGTTGAGTTGGCATAGATCGAGATTAGGATTTATCACTCCGAGTATCGGAGAGGTATCTCTGGGCCCTCTCGGTAATGCACATCACTTTAAGCCTTGCAAACATTTTGACAAATGAGTTAGTTACGGGATGATGCATTACGGAACGAGTAAAGAGACTTGCCGGTAACGAGATTGAGCTAGGTATGATGATACCGACGATCGAATCTCGAGCAAGTAACATACCGATGATAAAGGGAACAATGTATGTTGTTATGCGGTTTGACCAATAAAGATCTTCGTAGAATATGTAGGAGCCAATATGATCATCTAGGTTACGCTATTGGTTATTGACCGGAGATGTGTCTCGGTCATGTCTACATAGTTCTCGAACCCGTAGGGTCTGCATGCTTAATGTCCGATGACGATTTATATTATGAGTTATGTGATTTGATGACCGAAGTTTGTTCGGAGTTCCGGATGAGACCACGGACATGACGAGGAGTCTCTCAAAATGGTGGAGAGGTAAATATTCATATATTGAAAGGCTATATTCGGACATCGGAAAGGTTCCGAGTGATTTGGGTATTTTTTGGAGTACGGGGGAGTTACGGGAATTCGCCGGGAGAAGTAATGGGCCTTATTGGCCCATATGGGAAAAGAGGAGGCAGACCAAGGGGAGGTGGCGCACGCCCCCCCCATGGGTCTGAATTGGACTAGGGGAAGGGGGCGGCGCCCCCCTTACCTTTTCCTACTCCCTCTCTCTTTCCCTCTTTCCTTCTCTCCTACTCCGAAAAGGAAAGGGATTCCTACTAGGACTTGGAAGTCCTAGTAGGACTCCATACTCTTGGCGCGCCCCTAGGAGAGCCAGCCTCTCTCCATCCCTCCTTTATATACGTGGGCAGGGGGCACCCCAAAGGCACACCAAGATTTGTCTTAGCCGTGTGTGGCGCCCTCCTCCACAGTTACACACCTCGGTCATATCATCGTAGTGCTTAGGCGAAGCCATGCGTCGGTAACTTCATCATCACTGTCACCATGCCGTTGTGCTGACGAAAATCTCCCTCGTCTTCAACTGGATCAAGAGCTCGAGGGACGTCATCAAGCTGAACGTGTGCTGAACACGAAGGTGCCGTACGTCTGGTACTTGGATCGGTTGGATCGTGAAGACGTTTGACTACATCAACCGCATTACTAAACGCTTCGCTTTTGGTCTACGAGGGTACATAGACACACTCTCCTCTCATTGCTATGCATCCCTAGATAGATCTTGCGTGATCGTAGGTAAATTTTTGAAATATCGCGTTTCTCCAACAGTGGTATCAGAGCCAGGTCTATGCGTAGATGTTATATGCACGAGTAGAACACAAAGAGTTGTGGGTGATAATAGTCATGCTGCTTACCAAAAACGTCTTACTTTGATTCGGCGGTATTGTTGGATGAAGCGGCCTGGACCGACATTACATGACCGTGTTCATGAGACTGGTTCTCCAGACGTGCTTTGCACAGAGATGGCTAGCGGGTGTCTATTTCTCCAACTTTGGTTGAATCGAGTTTGACTACGCCCGGTCCTTGTTGAAGGTTAAAACAGCACAATTGACGAAAAATCATTGTGGTTTTGATGCGTAGGTAAGAACGGTTCTTGCTAGAAGCGTAGCAGCCACGTAAAACTTGCAACAATAAAATAGAGGACATCTAACTTGTTTTTGCAGGGCATGTTGTGATGTGATATGGTTAAGACGTGATGAGATATAAATTGTTGTATGAGATGATCATGTTTTGTTAAAGTTATCGGCAACTGGCAGAAGCCTTATGGTTGTCTCTTTATTGCATAAGATGCAAGCGCCATATAATTGCTTTACTTTATCGATATGCGATAGCAATAGTTGCAAAAGCAATAGTTGGCGAGACAACCATGTGACGACATATTGATAGAGATCAAGATGATGGAGATCATGGTGTCATGCCGGTGACGATGGAGACCATGACGGTACCTTGGAGATGGAGATCAAAGGCACAAGATGATGATGGTCATATTATGTCACATATTTCGATTGCATGTGATGTTTATCCTTTATGCATCTTATTTTGCTTAGTACAGCGGTAGCATTATAAGATGATCCCTCACTAAATTTTAAGGTATAAGTGTTCTCCCTGAGTATGCACCGTTGCTACAGTTCGTCGTGCCGAGACACCACGTGATGATCGGGTGTGATAAGCTCTATGTTGACATACAACGAGTGCAAGCCAGTTTTGCACATGCGGAATACTCGGGTTAAACTTGACGAGCCTAGCATATGCAGATATGGCCTCGGAACACTGAGACCGAAAGGTCGAACGTGAATCATATAATAGGTATGATCAACATAGAGATGTTCACCATTGAAAACTACTCCATCTCACGTGATGATCGGACATGGTTTAGTTGATATTGATCACATGATCATTTAGATGACTAGAGGGATGTCTATCTAAGTGGGAGTTCTTAAGTAATATGATTAATTGAACTTTAATTCATCATGAACTTAGTCCTAATAGTATTTGCAAATTATGTTGTAGATCAATAACTCATGTTATAGCCCCCCGTTTATTTTTGATGTGTTCCTAGAGAAAAATAAGTTGAAAGATGATAGTAGCAATGATGCAGACTGGGTCCATGATCTGAGGATTATCCTCATTGCTGCACAGAAGAATTATGTCCTTGATGCACCGCTAGGTGACGGACCTATTGCAGGAGCAGATGCAGACGTTATGAGCGTTTGGCAAGCTTGGTATGATGACTACTTGATAGTTTAGTGCCATGCTTTACGTCTTAGAACCGAGACTTCAAAAAAAAATTTGAACGTCACGGAGCATATAAGATGTTCCAAGAGATGAAATTGGTATTTCACACTCATGCCCGAGTCGAGAGGTATGAGACCTCTGACAAGTATTTTGCCTACAAGATGGAGGAGAATAGCTCAATCAGTGAGCATGTGCTCAGAATGTGTGAGTACTACTATCGCTTGAATCAAATGGGAGTTAATCTTCCAGATAAGATAGTGATTGACAGAGTTCTCTAGTCACAATCACCAAGTTACTGGAACTTCGTGATGAACTATAATATGCAAGGGATGACGAAAATGATTCCCAAGCTCTTTGCGATGCTGAAATCAACGAAGGTGGAAATCAAGAAATAGCATCAAGTGTTGATGGTCAACAAGACCACTAGTTTCAAGAAAAGGGGCAAAGGAAAAGAAAGGGAACTTCAAGAAAGAATGGCAAGCAAGTTGCCACTCCCATGAAGAAACCCAAAGCTAGTCCTAAGCCTGAAACTGAGTGCTTCTACTGCAAAGGGAATGGTCACTTGAAGCGGAACTACCCCAAATACTTGGCGGATAAGAAGGATGGCAAAGTGAAAGATATATTTGATATACATGTTACTGATGTGTACTTTACTAGTGTTCATAGTAACCCCAGGGTATTTGATACTGGTTCAGGTTCTAGGATTAGTAACTCGAAACAGGAGTTGTAAAATGAACAGAGACTAGTTAAGGGTGAGGTGATGATGTGTGTTGGAAGTGATTCCAAGGTTGATAAGATCACCATCGCACACTCCCTCTACCTTTGAGATTAGTGTTGGACCAAAATAAATGTTATTTGGTGTTTACGTTGAGCATGAATATGATTGGATCATGTTTATTGCGATATGGTTATTCATTTAAGTCGAGAATAATTGTTGTTCTGTTTACATGAATAAAACCTTCTATGGTCATACAGCCAATGTAAATGGTTTACTAAATCTCGATCGTAGTGGTACACATATTCATAATATTGAAGCCAAAAGATGCAAATTTAATAACGATAGTGCAACTTATTTGTGGCACTGCTGTTTAGGTAAGATTGGTGTAAAGCGCATGAAGAAACTCCATGTTGATGGGCTTTTGGAATCACTTGATTATGAATCACTTGATGCTTGCGAACCATGCCTCATGGGCAAGATGACTAAGACTCCGTTCTCTGGAACAATGGAGCGAGCAACTGGCTTACTAGAAATAATACAGACTGATGTATGCGGTCCGATGAGTGTTGAGGCTCGCGGCGGGTATCATTATTTTCTGACCTTCACAAATGATTTGAGCAGATATGGGTATATCTACTTAATGAAACATAAGTCTGAAACATTTGAAAAGTTCAAAGAATTTCAGAGTGAAGCAGAAAATCATCGTAACAAGAAAATAAAGTTTCTATGATCTGATCGCGGAGGCGAATATTTGAGTTACGAGTTTGGTATTCATTTGAAACAATGTGGAATAGTTTCACAACTCACACCACGTGGAACACCACAGCGTAATGGTGTGTCCGAATGTCGTAACCGTACTTTATTAGATATGATGCGATCTATGATGTCTCTTACCGATTTACCACTATTGTTTTGGGGTTATGTATTAGAGACATCTACATTCATGTTAAAAAGGGCACCATCTAAATCTGTTGAGACGACACCGTGGTTTAGCAAGAAACCTAAGCTGTCGTTTCTTAAAGTTTGGGACTGCGATGCTTATGTGAAAAAGCTTCAACCTGATAAGCTCGAACCCAGATCGGAGAAATGTGTCTTCATAGGATACCCAAAGGAAACTGTTGGGTACACCTTCTATCACAGATCCGAAGGCAAGATATTCATTGCTAAGAATGGATCCTTTCTAGAGAATGAGTTTCTTTGAAAGAAGTGAGTAGGAGGATAGTAGAACTTGATTGAGGTATTTGTACCTTCTCTCGAATTGGAAAGTAGCTCCTAACAGAAATCAGTTCCAGTGATGCCTACACCAACTAGAGAGGAAGCTAATGATAATGATCATGAAACTTCATATCAAGTTACTAATGAACCTCGTAGGTCAAACAGAGTACGATCCGCACCAGAGTGGTATGGTAATCCTGTTCTGGAGGTCATGTTACTTGACCATGATGAACCTACGAACTATGAGGAAGCAATGATGAGCCCAGATTCCACAAAATGGCTTGAGGCCATGAAATTTGAGATGGGATCCATGTATGAGAACAAAGTATGGACTTTGGTTGACTTGCCTGCGATCGGCAAGAAATAGAAAATAAATGGATCTTCAAGAGGAAGAAGGACGCTGATAATAATGTTACTATATACAAAGCTCGACTTGTCGAAAAGGGTTTTTGACAAGTTCAAGGTGTTGATGATACGTCTCCAATGTATCTATAATTTTTTATTGTTCCATGCTATTATATTATCTGTTTTGGATGTTTAATGGGCTTTAATATACCTTTTTATATTATTTTTGGGACTAACCTACTAACCAAAGGCCCAGTGCAAATTGCTTTTTTTGCCTATTTCAGTGTTTCGCAGAAAAGGAATACCAAACAGAATCCAAACGGAATGAAACCTTCGGGAGAGTTATTTTTGGAACAGACGTGATCCAGGAGACTTGGAATGGATGTCAAGAAAGAAGCGAGGAGCCCACAAGGCAGGAGGGCGCCCCCACACCCCCATGGGCCTCTCGCAGATCCACCGACATACTTCTTCCTCCTATATATCCATATACCCTGAAAACATCCAGGAGCCCCACGAAACCCTATTTCCACTGGCGCAACCTTCTATACCCGTGAGATCCCATCTTGGGGCCTTTTCCGATGCTCCGCCTGAGGGGGAATCGATCACGGAGGGCTTCTACATCAACACCATAGCCTCTTCGATGATGTGTGAGTAGTTTATCACAGACCTTTGAGTCCATAGTTATTAGCTAGATGGCTTCTTCTCTCTTTTTGGATCTCAATACAAAGTTCTCCTCGATTCTCTTGGAGATCTATTTGATGTAATTATTTTGCGGTGTGTTTGTCGAGATCCGATGAATTGTGGGTTTATGATCAAGATTATCTATGGACAATATTTGATTCTTCTCTAAATTCTTTTATGCATGATTTAAATATCTTTGCAAGTCTCTTTGAATTATTAGTTTGGTTTGGCCTATTAGATTGATCTTTCTTGCAATGGGAGAAGTGCTTAGCTTTGGCTTCAATCTTGCGGTGTCCTTTCTCAGTGACAGCAGGGGCAGCAAGGCACCTATTGTATTGTTGCCATCGAGGATAAAAAGATGGGGTTTATATCATATTGCTTGAGTTTATCCCTCTACATCATGTTATCTTGCCTAATGCGTTACTCTGTTCTTATGAACTTAATACTCTAGATGCATGTTGTATAGCGGTCGATGTGTGGAGTAATAGTAGTAGATGCAGAATCGTTTCGGTCTACTTGTCGTGGGCGTGATGCCTATATACATGATCATGCCTAGATATTCTCATAACTATGCGCTTTTCTATCAATTGCTCAACAGTAATTTGTTCACCCACCATAGAATTTGCTATCTCGAGAGAAACCACTAGTGAAACCTTGGCCCCGGGGTCTATCTTCCATCATACTATTTTCATATCTACTTGCTATTTTTATCGTTGTTTATTTTGCAATCTTTATTTTCCAATCTATACCAAAAAAATACCAAAAATATTTATCTCATTATCTCTATCAGATCTCACTTTCATAAGTGATCGTGAAGGGATTGACAACCCCTTTATCGTGTTGGTTGCAGGTTCTTGTTAGTTTGTGCAGGTACTAGGCGACTTGCGTGTTACCTCCTACTGGATTGATACCTTGGTTCTCAAAACTGAGGGAAATACTTACGCTACTTTGCTGCATCACCCTTTCCTCTTCAAGGGAAAACCAACACATGCTCAAGAGGTAGCAAGAAGGATTTCTAGCGTGGTTGCTGGGCAAGTTGCACCAAGTCAAGTCAAGATTTGATCTCCTAGCAACTAGCCATTTCTGGCGCCGTCTATGCACAAGTCAAGACATACCAAGTATCCATCACAAACTCTTATCCCTCGCATTACATTATTTGCCATTCGCCTCTCGTTTTCCTCTCCCCCACTTCACCCTTGCCATTTTATTCTCCTTTTTTTCTCGCTCGCCTCTTTTTCGTTCGTCTCTCTTTGCTTGCCTCTTGTTTGCTTGTGTGTTGGATTGTTTGTCACGATGGCTCAAGATAATATTAAATTGTGTGATTTTTCCAATACCAACAATAATGATTTTCTTAGTACTCCGATTGCTCCTCTTACCGATGCTGAATCTTGTGAAATTAATACTGCTTTGCTGAACCTTGTTATGAAAGATCCGTTTTCTGGCCTTCCTAGTGAAGATGCCGCTACCCATCTAAACAGCTTTGTTGATTTATGCGATATGCAAAAGAAGAAAAATGTGGATAATGATATTGCTAAATTTAAGCTATTCCATTTTCGCTTAGAGATCGTGCTAAAACTTGGTTTTCCTCTTTGCCTAAAAATAGTATTGATTCGTGGAATAAGTGCAAAGATGCTTTTATCTCTAAGTATTTTCCTCCCGCTAAGATCATCTCTCTTAGAAACGATGTTATGAATTTTAAGCAACTTGATCATGAGCATGTTGCACAAGCTTGGTTGCCTAAGATTGATGAGTTGGCTAGGAACGTAGATACAATTTCTCTTGATGTTGATTCTTTGAAACTTAGATCTATTCCACCTAAGCATGATATCAATGAGTCTCTCAAAGCCATGAGAATTTCCATTGATGAGTGCAAAGAAAGAACCGCTAGGATGCGTGCTAAGAAAGATTGCTTTGTGAAAGTGTGTTCTTCTAGTTTTCATGATAATAATGATGAAGATCTAAAAGTGATTGATGTGTCCCCTATTAAATCGTTGCTTTGCAATATGAACCTTGATAATGATGGGACTGGAGATGAGTCAACTTTAGTTAAAAGGCGTCCCAATGATTCGGAGTTTTTAGATCTTGATGCAAAAATTGGTAAAAGTAGGATTGAAGAGGTCAAAATTTTACATATAAATGAACCCACTATTTTGGATTTCAAGGAATTTCATTATGATAATTTCTCTTTGATAGATTGTATTTCCTTGTTGCAATCCGTGCTAAATTCTCCTCATGCTTATGATCAAAATAAAGCTTTTACCAAACATATCGTTGATGCCTTAATGCAATCTTATGAAGAAAAGCTTGAATTAGAAGTTTCTATCTCTGGAAAACTTTATGATGAGTGGGAACCTACTATTAAAATTAAAATTAAAGATCATGAATGCTATGCTTTATGTGATTTGGGTGCTAGTGTTTTCACAATTCCAAAAACTTTGTGTGATGTGTTATTTCTGTGAATTTGATGATTGTTCTTTAAATTTGCATCTTGCGGATTTCACTATTAATAAACCTATGGGAAGGATTAATTATGTTCTTATTGTTGCAAATAGGAATTATGTGCCTATATATTTCATTGTTCTTGATATATATTGCAATCCTACATGTCCTATTATTCTTGGTAGATCTTTCCTTAGAACGATTGGTGTAATTATTGACATGAAAGAAGGAAATATTAGATTCCAATTTCCTTTAAGGAAAGGTATGGAACACTTCCCTAGAAATAAAATTAAATTACCTTATGAATCTATTATGAGAGCCACTTATGGATTGCATACCAAAGATGACAATACCTAGATCTATTCTTGTTTTTATGCATAGCTAGGGGCGTTAAACGATAGCGCTTGTTGGGAGGCAACCCAATTTTATTTTTGTTTCTTGTTTTTTGTTCCTGTTTAGTAATAAATAATTCATCTAGATTCTGTTTAGATGTGGTTTTATATTTTTAATTAGTGTTTGTGCCAAGTAGAACCTTTTGGGAAAACTTGGAGGGAAGTATTTGCGATCTTGTTGTAAAAAACAGAAATTTTAGCACTCACGAGATTTGCTGCCATTTTTTACTGGAGAGTGCGATTAGGTTGATTTTTTTTGAAGATGATTAATAGACAAATTCCTCACGTCCAAAAATTTATTTCAGAATTTTTGGGGTTACAGAAGTATTTGAAACCTACAGATTACTACAGACTGTTCAGTTTTTGACAGATTCTGTTTTTTCGTATGTTGTTTGCTTATTTTGATGAT
>NC_041388.1:361963670-361974492 GCF_002162155.2 Triticum dicoccoides
ATGAACCATAGAGAAGTTGGAATACAGTAGGTTTAACACCAATATAAATAAATAATGAGTTAATTACAGTACCTTGAAGTGGTGGTTTGTTTTCTTATACTAACGGAGCTCATGAGATTTTCTGTTGAGTTTTGTGTTCTGAAGTTTTCAAGTTTTGGGTAAAGATTTGATGGATTTTGGAATAAGAAGTGGAAAGAGCCTAAGCTTGGGGATTCCCAAGGAACCCCAAGGTAAAATTCAAGTACAACCAAAATCCTAAGCTTGGGGATGCCCCGAAAGGCATCCCCTCTTTCGCATTCTTCCATCGGTAACTTTACTTGAGGCTATATTTTTATTCACCACATGATATGTGTTTTGCTTGGAGCGTCTTGTATGATTTGAGTCTTTGCTTTTTAGTTTACCACAATCATCCTTACTATACACACCTTTTTAAAAGACACACACGAATCGGAATTTATTACAATACTCTATGTGCTTCACTTATATCTTTTGAGCTAGATAATTTTGCTCTAGTGCTTCACTTATATCTTTAAGAGAATAGTGGTGGTTTTATTTTATAGAAATTATTGATCTCTCATGCTTCACTTATATTATTTTGAGAGTTTTTTAGAACATAATGGTAATTTGCTTTGGCTATAAAATTAGTCCTAATATGATAGGCATCCAAGATGGGTATAATAAAAAATTTCATAAAAAGTGCATTGAATACTATGAGAAGTTTGTTACTTGATGATTGTTTTGAGATATGAAGATGGTGATATTAGAGTCATGATAGTTGAGTAGTTGTGAATTTGAGAAATACTTGTTCTAAAGTTTGTGACTCCCATAGCATGCACGTATGGTGAACCGTTATGTGATGAAGTCGGAGCATGATTTATTTATTGATTGTCTTCCTTATGAGTGGCAGTCGGGGATAAGCGATGGTCTTTTCCTACCAATCTATCCCCCTAGGATCATGCGTGTAGTACTTTGTTTTGATAACTAATAGATTTTTGCAATAAGTACGTGAGTTCTTTATGACTAATGTTGAGTGCATGGATTATACGCACTCTCACCCTTCCACCATTGCCAGCCTTTCTAATACCGAGCAACTTTCGCCGGTATCATACACCCATCATATACCTTCCTCAAAATAGCCACCATACCTACCTATTATGGCATTTCCATAGCCATTCCGAGATATATTGCCATGCAACTTACCACCATTCCATTTATTATGACACGCTACATCATTGTCATATTGCTTTGCATGATCATGTAGTTGACATCGTATTTGTGGCAAAGCCACCTTTATAATTCTTTCATACATGTCACTCTTGATTCATTGCATATCCCGGTACACCGCCGGAGGCATTCACATAGAGTCATATTTTGTTCTAAGTATCGAGTTGTAAATTTTGAGTTGTAAGTAAATAAAAGTGTGATGATCATCATTATTAGAGCATTGTCCCAAGTGAGAAAAGGATGATGGAGACTATGATTCCCCCACAAGTCGGTATGGGACTCCGGACGAAAAATAAAAAAAGAAGAGAAAAAGAGGCCATAAAAAAAGAGAAAAGGCCCAAATTAAAAAAATGAGAGAAAAAGAGAGAAGGGACAATGTTACTATCCTTTTACCACACTTATGCTTCAAAGTAGCACCATGATCTTCATGATAGAGAGTCTCCTATGTTGTCACTTCCATATACTAGTGGGAAATTTACATTATAGAACTTGGCTTGTATATTTCAATGATGGGCTTCCTCAAAATGTCGTAGGTCTTCGTGAGCAAGCAAGTTGGACGCACACCCACTTAATTTCTTTTGTTGAGATTTCATACACTTATAGCTCTAGTGCATCCGTTGCATGGCAATCCCTACTCACTCACATTGATATCTATGATGGGCATCTCCATAGCCCATTGATACGCCTAGTTGATGTGAGACTATCTTCTCCTTTTTGTCTTCTCCACAACCACCATTCTATTCCACTTATAGTGCTATGTCCATGGCTCACGCTCATGTATTGCGTGAAGATTGAAAAGGTTTGAGAACATCAAAAGTATGAAACAATTTCTTGGCTTGTCATCGAGGTTGTGCATGATTAGATACTTTGTGTGATGAAGATAGAGCATAGCCATACTATATGATTTTGTAGGGATAACTTTCTTTGGTCATGTTATTTTGAGAAGACATGATTGCTTTGTTAGTATGCTTGAAGTATTATTATTTTTATGTCAATATTAAACTTTTGTCTTGAATTTTTTGGATCTGAACATTCATGCCACAATAAAGAAAATTACATTGAGAATTATGCTAGGTAGCATTCCACATCAAAAATCCTGTTATTATCATTTACCTACTCGAGGACGAGCAGGAATTTAGCTTGGGGATGCTTGATACTTCTCCAACATATCTATAATTTTTTATTGTTCCATGCTATTATATTATCTGTTTTGGATGTCTAATGGGCTTTAATATGCTCTTTTATACTATTTTTGGGACTAACATATTAACCGGAGGCTCGGTGCCAGTTTCTTTTTTTTTTGCCTATTTTAGAGTTTCATAGAAAAGGAATACCAAACGGAATCCAAATGGAATGAAACCTTCAGGAGAGTTATTTTTGGAACAAACGTGATCCAGGAGACTTGGAGTGGACGTCAAGAAGGAAGCGAGGAGGCCACGAGGCAGGAGGGTGCGCCCCCACCCTCGTGGGCCCCTCGCAGATCCACCGACATACTTCTTCCTCCTATATATATCCATATACCCTGAAAACATCCAGGAGCACCATGAAACCCTGTTTCCACCTCCACAACCTTCTGTACCCATGAGATCCCATGTTGGGGCCTTTTCCGATGCTCCGCCTGAGGGGGAATCGATCACGGAGGGCTTCTACATCAACACCATAGCCTCTTCGATGATGTGTGAGTAGTTTATCACAGACCTTTGAGTCCATAGTTATTAGCTAGATGGCTTCTTCTCTCTTTTTGGATCTCAATACAAAGTTCTCCTCGATTCTCTTGGAGATCTATTTGATGTAATTATTTTGCGGTGTGTTTGTCGAGATCCGATGAATTGTGGTTTTATGATCAAGATTATCTATGGACAATATTTGATTCTTCTCTAAATTCTTTTATGCATGATTTAAATATCTTTGCAAGTCTCTTCGAATTATTAGTTTGGTTTGGCCTATTAGATTGATCTTTCTTGCAATGGGAGAAGTGCTTAGCTTTGGCTTCAATCTTGCGGTGTCCTTTCTCAGTGACAGCAGGGGCAGCAAGGCACCTATTGTATTGTTGCCATCGAGGATAAAAAGATGGGGTTTATATCATATTGCTTGAGTTTATCCCTCTACATCATGTTATCTTGCCTAATGTGTTACTCTGTTCTTATGAACTTAATACTCTAGATGCATGTTGTATAGCGGTCGATGTGTGGAGTAATAGTAGTAGATGCAGAATCGTTTTGGTCTACTTGTCGCGGACGTGATGCATATATACATGATCATGCCTAGATATTCTCATAACTATGCGCTTTTCTATCAATTGCTCAACAGTAATTTGTTCACCCACCGTAGAATTTGCTATCTTGAGAGAAGCCACTAGTGAAACCTATGGCCCCCGGGTCTATCTTCCATCATATTATTTTCATATATACATGCTATTTTTATCATTGTTTATTTTGCAATCTTTATTTTCCAATCTATACCACAAAAATACCAAAAATATTTATTTTATTATCTCTATCAGATCTCACTTTCGTATGTGACCGTGAAGGGATTGACAACCCCTTTATCGTGTTGGTTGCGATGTTCTTGTTAGTTTGTACAGGTACTAGGCGACTTGCATGCTACCTCCTACTAGATTGATACCTTGGTTCTCAAAACCGAGGGAAATACTTACGCTACTTTGTTGCATCACCCTTTCCTCTTCAAGGGAAAACAAACGCATGCTCAAGAGGTAGCAGTTGACTACGATGAGATTTCCTCACTCGTATCAATGCTTAAAGTCTTTTGGAATCATGTTAGCAATTGCCACATTTTATGAAATCTGACAAATAGATGTCAAAACTACATTCCTTAATGGATTTATTAAAGAAGAGTTGTATATGATACAACCAGAAGGTTTTTTCAATCCTAAAGGTGCTAACAAAATGTGCAAGCTCCAGCGATCCATCTATGGACTGGTGCAAGCATCTCAGAGTTGGAATATATGCTTTGATGAGTTGATCAAAGCATGTAGTTTTATACAGACTTGCGGTGAAGCCTGTATTTACAAGAAAGTGAGTGGGAGTACTACATCATTTTCTGATAAGTATATGTGAATGACATATTGTTGATCGGAAATGATGTAGAATTTTTTGGAAAGCATAAAGTAGTGTTTGAAAGGAGTTTTTGAAAGAAAGACCTCAGTGAAGCTGCTTACATATTGGGTATCAAGATCTGTGGAGATAGATCAAGACGCTTGATAAGATTTTCCAATTAGTACATACCTTGACAAGATTTTGAAGTAGTTCAAAATGGAACAGTCAAAGAAGGAGTTCTTGCCTGTATTGCAAGGTGTAAAGTTGAGTAAGACTCAAAACACGACCACAACAGAAAATAGAAAGAGAATGAAAGTCATTCCCTATGCCTCAGCCATAGGTTCTATAAAGTATACTATGTTGTCTACCAAACCTATTGTGTACCTTCCATAAGTTTGGCAAGGGGGTACGATATTGATCCACGAGTGGATCACTCGACAGCGGTCAAAACTATCCTTAGAAGAATAAGGATATGTTTCTCGGTTATGGAGGTGACAAAAAGTTCGTCGTAAAGGGTTACGTCGATGCAAGCTTTGACACTGATCCGGATAACTCTAAGTTTCAATCTAGATACATATTGAAAGTGGAAGCAATTAGCTAGAGTAGTTCCGTGCAGAGCATTGTAGACATAGCAATTTGCAAAATACATACGGATCTGAATGTGGCAGACCCATTGACTAAACTTCTCTCACAAGCAAAACATGATCACGCCTTAGTACACTTTGGGTGTTAAATCACATGGCAATGTGAACTAGATTATTGACTCTAGTAAACCCTTTGGGTGTTGGTCACATGGCGATGTGAAATATTGGTCTTAAATCACATGGCGATGTGAACTAGATTATTGACTCTAGTACAAGTGGGAGACTGAAGGAAATATGCCCTAGAGGCAATAATAAAGATGTTATTTATATTTCCTTATATCATGATAAATGTTTATTATTCATGCTAGAATTGTATTAACCGGAAACTTGATACATGTGTGAATACATAGACAAAACAAAGTGTCCCTAGTATGCCTCTACTTGACTAGCTCGTTCATAGAAGATGGTTAGGTTTCCTGACCATAGACATGTGTTGTCATTTGATGAACGTGATCACATCATTAGGATAATGATGTGATGGACAAGACCCATCCGTTAGCTTAGCATAATGATCGTTAAGTTTTATTGCTATTGCTTTCTTCATGACTTATACATGTTCCTATGACTATGAGATTATGCAACTCCCGAATACCGGAGGAACCTTGTGTGCTATCAAACGTCACAACGTAACTGGGTGATTATAAAGATGCTCTACGGGTGTCTCCGATGGTGTTTGTTGAGTTGGCATAGATCGAGATTAGGATTTGTCACTCTGAGTATCGGAGAGGTATCTCCAGGCCCTCTCGGTAATGCACATCACTATAAGCCTTGCGAGCAATGTGACTAATGAGTTAGTTACAGGATGATGCATTACGGAACGAGTAAAGAGACTTGCCGGTAACGAGATTGAGCTAGGTATGATGATACCGACAATCGAATCTCGGGCAAGTAACATACCGATGACAAAAGGAACAATGTATGTTGTTATGCGGGTTGACAAATAAAGATCTTCATAGAATATGTAGGAGCCAATATGAGCATCCAGGTTCTGCTATTGGTTATTGAACGGAGATGTGTCTCGGTCATGTCTACATAGTTCTCGAACCCGTAGGGTCCGCACGTTTAACGTTCAATGACGATTTGTATTATGAGTTATGTGATTTGATGACCGAAGTTTGTTCGGAGTCCCGTATGAGATCACGAACATGATGAGGAGTCTCGAAATGGTCGATAGGTAAATATTCATATATTGGAAGGCTATATTCGGACATCGGAAAGGTTTCGAGTGATTCGGGTATATTTCGGAGTACTGGGGAGTTACGGGAATTCACCGGGAGAAGTAATGGGCCTTATTGGGCCATACGGGAAAAGAGGAGGCAGGCCAAGGGGAGGTGGCGCGCGCCCCCCATGGGTCCGAATTGGACTAGGGGAAGGGGGCGGCGCCCCTCTTGCCTTTTCCTACTCCCTCTCTCTTTCCTCTTTCCTTCTCTCCTACTCCGAAAAGAAAGGGGATTCCTACTAGGACTTGGAAGTCCTAGTAGGACTCCATACTCTTGGCGCGCCCCTAGGAGGGTCGGCCTCTCTCCCTCCCTCCTTTATATACGTGGACAAGGGGCACCCCAAAGGCACACCAAGATTTGTCTTAGCCGTGTGCGGTGCCCCCCTCCATAATTACACACCTCGGTCATATCGTTGTAGTGCTTAGGCGAAGCCCTGCGCCGGTAACTTCATCATCACCGTCATCACGCCGTCGTGCTGACGGAACTCTCCCTCGTCCTCAACTGGATCAAGAGCTCGAGGGACGTCATCGAGATGAACGTGTGCTGAACACGGAGGTGACATACATTCGGTACTTGGGTCGGTTGGATTGTGAAGACGTTCGACCACATCAACCACGTTACTAAACGCTTCCGCTTTCGGTCTACGAGGGTACGTAGACACACTCTCCCCTCTCGTTGCTATGCATCCCCTATATAGATCTTGCGTGATCATAGGTAAAATTTTGAAATACCGCGTTTCCCCAACAACAATCACCTGTGCCACCAGGCCCTATTCCAGAATCCACCTTCATTGCTCACATAGAGATGCTTTGCAGCCCACTATAGCTACCTCATCCATTGTTGGCTTAAAGAAGAGGGTTACAAAGGCCAGTATCACTGATTATAAGTGAACATGTTCTCACTTTGGACAAAGAGATTTTTGGACAGATAACAATTCTATTTTGGAGAGTATTTAGATAATGCCAGCTAGGTGCCGAAGTAAACCTCATGCATGTGTTGTTGTGGGTTTATATGCACCTTCTTATATGCATTTTGAGGTTCTTATGTAATAGGAACCTAAATTTCTAGCTTTTGTTTCTAGTGTCATGTAATTCACTCTTAGTTATATGTACACAGTGCACTTCATATTACTATTGTTGATGCAGCCAATGCACTCATTTGTGTCAGTGTTTCAGGTGATGTTCTATTACAGCTAACATGTGTCTTGTAATTGAGACATTGTTTCAAGCATAACCTTTTTTGTGCATGGTTGAGGTGACCTTCCAGCGTCGGTCGTCGCCATGGCACAAGTGAATGAAGTGTGGGAGCTTGCATCCATGGCAGGGGAGAAAATGAGGGGGAAACTGAAGGGAAGGGAAGAGAGGAGCAACCTTTCTATGGTTATGTACATGTAGGGGTAAATGCAAGCCCACCAACCGTTTCAGGTGGGAGTTTTGCCACCAAAACTGAGTCATCTGACGTGGCAAAGGTCAAATTGTCACTGGTGCATGTCAGACCTGCTCCGACGAGTTTAGGACCGACAAAGGCACACTTTAGAAATAAGTGGGACTCAAATGTGCGTTTTCATAGTTTTAGGACTAAAGTGACACACCTCGAATACTTTTAGGAGTAGTGGTAGATTTTACTCAGTTATAAACTATTGCAAGACCATATGAATAGCTAAGCCATGTGACAGGCTCAAATAGAAGACAAACCCTACCACTAAGGGAAATAGCTTAAGAGGAAATGTTAAGCCTTTGCTTTATGTAGCATACAAGACATGTAATATAAATAGAACCCACTAGACTGCCATGGTGCTTTCTTGAAAGGCGCTAGAGAGGAACATTGGTTGGTGAAAAGAAGTATTTCCCTGAAATTCCAGAGATATGTCATGCATGTCATTTTACCTCTTTGATTCGTCGTTACCTCAATTTTCTTGTTTAAACTTTCATCGATCCTGGCCTTATCTAAGCAATCTAATGTTGCCACGATGTCACCCCTTGAAGAGTCCAGGTTTTGCATTGATTACACCTTTTATTTTGTACAATGGTGTTAGGATTCTCCAGATTTTACCACGTCCGCGCACCCTTTGATCTGTTTTCACCAAAATTCCTTCACTAGAAGTATTTGGAGGCACAAGGAAAGAATTCCAACGTTATAAGTGCTAAAATTCATGCTATTTGGGATAATAAATGCTTACCATAAAAAAAGGGAGGATAAGGAGGTGCAATAGAGAAGATGAGGGCGATCGAGGGAGCACGACACGATCGTGCGCGCTCGTACCACCTACCGCCGCCACCGTCTGACTCATTATTTTACCCTTGTGCGACTGGATCGTGGATCAGACACCTACAACAATCAGAAGCTACTCTAGAACGAAGAACCCTAGAGTTCGGAAGGATTTCGGAGGAGGAATCAATAGAGGGGCTTCGTCGCGGTATCATCCCATCGACAGGGCATCATCATCATCCATCCACACCATCACCATCCCATCTCTATCTTTTTTCTAGCACATTAGTCCTTGTGGATCCATTTATGTATTACTTTGGTACTTCATCTGTGTTTACCACTATTCATTCCATGATGCTTATGATCTCAATGTGCGAGTAATCTCCCTAGTTCCCGGGGATATGTAGGAACCCTGATGTGTTTAGGAATTAAACAGTGATAGAATTTGATATCCTCTTTATAGTTTATGTTAATGATCTTCTCAATGCTGGCTGAAGTCGTGAAGTCGACATATGCCTCTTTGGACGAAAGATCATTGCCATTGGTGTGATGGTGGGTTTGCGGAGGTTTGTAGTGACAACATATCTCCCCCTTCCCTGATCATTGCAGTAGGGGAAAATGGAGACCACCTTAGTTGCGTCCACATGAAAACCCTTAATCACCATTCGGTAACCGAAGTGGGGATGAACAGTAGTTGCGTATGGGATACGAGGCTGCGACATGTATGGACGTATTTATGTACTTGGCTCCGCCCACTTATGGAAAACATATAAAGTGGCTCAGGAACCCATAATTTAAATTATGTTTAGGCATAGGCTACGTTAGATACACATTAGTGAGGAATTCAAACTCCCTGAGAATGCTTTAGCCCTGTTGATTCCAACAACCGCCGTTTCACATTTTGAGACCTTTTGTTTTACTCTTGCATTTTATTACCATGTTCACAACAACCTTGCAATATTTCAAACTTTTGTTTCCAATTTGCCTTAGATCACAACTAACTTGCAGACACTATACTATAAATCCCCGCGAGAGACAAGGTCATTCCTGTGCTCGTAGTGGGATCGATACTCTTATTTTGAAAAAACTACAACTAAACCCCGTGCACGTGTAGGTCATCACTCCTCATCGAGGAGTAGATCGCGACGTCCTCTTACTTCATTAGCTCTACCGCTGGGGTATGTAGGCACCAATCTACAACTAGAATTATAGTTAAGTTCATCTTGGGGCATGGCACTATGTCTCTGTTCGCCCATCACCTCACCCTTTCAATGGTGGTGAGTGAGGTGTTCAATAATGGTTCCTTCGACTTGTTCTCCTGCCTTGCCGGTACATGCACTATTGGATCTAGTGATGAGATCGGGTGGACATTAGGTATTCGTCGTTCGTTATTTCGTCCCTCTCAGTTGTGGTAGCGACAATGCTCAATAAGGTCTCCCTGCCTCGACGACACATGCACTATTGGATCTAGTGATGAGATCGGGTGGACATTAGGTATTCATTATTCGTCGCTTCGCCCCTTTTGACTGTGGTGGCGGCGATGTTCAATAAGGTCTCCTCCGACTTCTTCCTATTCTTTGTCGGTTAAAGATAAAACTGGGTTGATAAGTTTGCCTTTCCGTATGTGGTAATAGGGGGAGTTGGCTATGTCTTTCCGGGCCGGTGGTGCTTTGGTGGCAACTGCGCCGATCTGATTATTACATCAACTCGGACTGACATCTATGTGTGGTCAACCAATCGTCATCTTCTTCTTTGGGTCGTGTCTCCTTTGAGATCGACGTTGTTGACACTTACCGACAAAGATCAACGACTTTCTGGCTATCTGAGTCGATATTACTTTCTCATCACAAAAATGATGACAACCTAGTGCACCATCGGTATGTTCGGAACTTCCATTGATCTGATTCTCTTTAGCACTCAGGGGTCTGTGATGGGAAGGATGGTGGAGCTGGTTTTCTTTTCAGAGAACATGATTTTTTTAGAACTATTTTCCGTGAACATGAAATTTCTTTTAGAACTATTTTCCGAGAACATTTTTGGAACTCGCAGTATCGCCACAGAAGCGCAGCCGACCAGAACCCGCTTGTCAGCGACCCAAGCCATTACCGGGCCGACCCTGCAGGCCCGCACGGCCGCACCCAGGCCCTCCTCCTCCCCGCGCTGCTCGGCCGCAGAGCACCTCGTCTCCTCCGGCGGCAACAGACGCGCGTGTCACCCTCCTTCCCTCGCACCCATCCTCTGTTTCCCGCCACTTGCCCGCGCCATCCCCCCTATTTGATCCCCTCCGCCAAAAATCCCCCGCAAAACCCTAAACCCCGCCGGGAGAAAGCGGCCATCCCTTCCTCGGGCGCTCTCCAATGGCGTCCCGCCGCCTCAGCAACGGCCGCTCCCCTCTCGTCCGGAAGCAGAGCCAGCTCACCGCCTTCTTCGCCTCCACCCCGAAGCCCGCCGCAGAGCCCTCCCCGTCGTC